>NC_081415.1:557366739-557666739 GCF_030272615.1 Cryptomeria japonica
TCCTCATGCTATTATTGATAATGCTACATGTGTGTACTATGTCTTTACTATCCCAGTTAACAATTATATTTACAATTCTCAATAAGACTAAAAGCAACTATCATTGAAGTTGCGGTAATCGATTACAAAGCTGAGTGTAATGTCCTGCTTATAGAAATTGGTCGCATGAGTGTAGCTGCACAATCTAATAGAAAATAGTTCATTCTATTTTTCCATAGAGTGGTTATTGTCCCTATCATATATCTGTAGTAGGTGTTGGTGGTTAACCTATGTTTGAGAAAATACCCTTTTGAAACAAACTCTAATTATCATAGTTTTGAGTTTTTTGTTTATACCACTTCTCAAAATCAATTTCCTATTGTAGGATTTTTGAGGAGGTTTTATATATTAATCTTTTTTTCCACACACATTTAAATAGTACCCAGTTATGTTGCATCAGATCATGTTTCATCAACTACTCCTATCTCTACATCATCTTTGGTTTTACTTACAATTGCTTCGGGGTCCATCGATAAACCTTCCTCTAAATAGGTGTAGGTTTTCATTGCTCTTTCTTTGGAGCCACCCCTTGTTACCTCCTTGCCAGACATACCTTTGTTGTCTCGCCCATTGAGATATATGTTACATATACATGTGGTCTCTAGTGCAACTTTGTATGCTTCCCTTCTTTCATAGTCGTTCCTGCATCAGAGTTTTCCTTGGGTCTTTTAACCTCCTATGATTGAAAGGAGACCTGTTACTCCCATCTAGCCCAAACACAAGTTTGAGCAGCGACCCATCCCAAAATTTCAATGACGAAAATCCTCACAGGAATGTTCCTCATCCCTTTCTCTGCTTGTTTTAGTTCCTTTTTCTTTCCCTATTTTTGTGTGTGTGGTTGAGAAGGCTTCGCCTTCTCTTGAGTTTTTCACTTCCCCTCTTTCAAAAGTTGATAGTCCTATTCTTGTTTCATCCTCTTTGAATAATTCACCAACTTCCTCTATGGAGGCTTTCTTATTTGACTCCTTGGAGGATATCTCGACCCTACCTACGATCTTTTCATGATCATTGATGCTTTCCTCCTCTAAGCTTATGGATGCATATGTTGTTGTTTCTTCATCCCTCACCCTTGCTGCTAGTGAGGTTATCGGTGATGCTCTAGTGGTGGTCCCTCTCTAAGATTGTCCTGCTTCTCCCTATGATCTAGATTGGGAGGATGATGATCTCTTGAGGGATAACCACTAGGATGTTTATCTTTTATTTCCATCTTTTGCATGTGATCTTGATTGTGTATTTTTGTGCTTGCTTTATATGTTCGTTCCCTCCCAAAGGACCCAGGTTACTCTGTAGGTGCTTGGATATGGGAGGTTGACTATGTTTTTGTGAATTGTTCTCTCCTAGAGGACCTGAGTTACTCTATAGGTTCTCGGATATGAAAGATTTTTCTACCATACACCTTCTATTTTTCTCTCTACTTCTTCAATTTGTCTTATCTTGCTTTATGATATTCAGGGATGATGCAAAGAGTTGGGGGCATCTTTGGCCTTCTTCCATGTTGACCCAAATTTTTATTTTTATTTTATCTTTGTCTTCATGTTCTCTTCTTTAGATCAGAGAACTTTGGCAGTATAATGATATATCCATCTCGTAGCTGCATTGCATATTTTTCTCATTGATATGGGCTGTGATGCCAAATTATTGAATCCCTCTGTCCTCTTCCATTCATCACTGATGTTGTGGACATTTATTTGTCACCACCTAATGGTGGCATTCCATGAAAACATATTTCTATGTTAACATGCGACAACTGCTCTTCTCCTTAGAATAACATGCATTTCAGGCATATCATTCTAAGGGGGGGCCATCATATCTGCATTTTTGAATGATCTTCATTTTTTATTTAGTCTCTTGCATTTATGTTTCTTGTCAATCATTTTTTCATGCTTTCCTAGGTTGGGGACAAACTAGTTTGATCTTGTTTTTTTCTTTATCATGTTTGCCTAGGTGGGGGCAAAACCATTTGATCTACCTCTTCTATTCGCCCTTGTAGGGGCCAATCTACTACTTATCAAATTTATATTTGATCGCCCAATCGCATGGCCACCTAGTGTATCACTACCCATGCTGACAAAATATTGCCCCATCATATGGTTATCCATACCAACATGATCTCGCAATAATGATCACCCCATCGTATGGATATCTAGTATAACACACTTTTCTATCCATACTAACACATCTCATATCTCATATCTCATCTCATATCACAACAGTCGCTTATCTTGAATATTTTCATAATAAGGGGCTTTCCTCCAAGCAAGGTTCATTTCTGTTAAGCTCACTTATCTATCATCCATCTTAGTCTATCCTTTATCTTATCATCTGATATGTTAGTCTCTAGCTAGCGTGTTTGCGATATATCGGTTAGCAATATCTACTCCAAATTGCAGCTTCATCTCGCTGGGGGCAACCTTGTCTAATCCATGAAATTATGCCTCCTCATTGTGACTTTTTTCTTTATCTTCCTCTACTTTAGCTTCATATCTCTCGGCAAAGACATCACTAAGGTTGGGCAATATGTAATATCAAAAATCATAACATGTACAATTCAACACAACAAATGGTGCCTTCCTTCATGTCATTGGAGGTCATGTATCGCCACTTTTGTCTTGTTGTCCACCTACATCACTTCATCAACTCCAGACTAGAATTTTACCAACTTTGTCGAATTATCATCCTCAGGACAGTAGCACAACATAGAGACATCCCTGTAACATGCTATCCTCCCATGAATCTAACAGCTTGCAGGTGATCGTTTGAGCATTACGCCTACACCTAAAAGGAATTATAATGCCTCTACATGTACCCATCGATGTTGAAATTTTTCTAGGAGGCTATATCTTTCATAGTTTTAGCCTTTCTTAGGACTTCTCGATCATTGAGAGATACTTCAAGCTCTCGGCATCCTTTTTTGCTTATCCTATACAAGTTTTCCAACATTTTCAAGACCACCATTGTTGCGGTCACTCGAACAAACCATAGTGTTGTCTTCACAAGTGTTGGAAGGGGAGTTCTCTTTCTTTCCATTAGTTTATCTACATATTTGTAATCTTTAATTTCAATCTATCTATTATCTTTTTCATTTTTCTCTCATCTTTATCATTTTATTTCATGATTGTTATTATTTGGGTTGTCTATGGAGGTGGAAACACCGAAACAGGGGTCTGACTGAGGTAGACTCCAAAACACAACCCCCAACATTTTCCTTCTTTCTTGTGTGTAGGTTTATAGTCAAGGAAAAGTAGTCATCTTGCAGGAGACTTTAATCATGGACTGGTTGTGAGTTTCCCTCACTCTTCTTTCTCACTTCATTTTAGTATTTTCGTATTCTGTGTTGTTAGTTTAGTTTATCATTTTTTCCAGTGTTTATTTAGTAATATAGTCACATCTTTCATTTCCGTACAACTTCTATACCTCGTTCATATAGGATGACAATGTGTCATGTTGGTGTCTCAGTTCTGCATGATTGTCCTTGGCATAGAGGCTTAGTAGGGTTGTTCAGGAACTCTATTTATTAGTCATTTATCTTATTTTGTACTTAGTTTTGCATTTTCATGCCCTGGCTCACCCTTAGTGCTAGTTTAAGGAAGGTAGAGTGAAGGTAGATTTGTTCCTTGAGGTCCATCACCTTGAGGGTAACATATCCCATCCTCTACAAATACAATACAATATAATATAATATTATCATCTACTAACTATCATGATTATTTTAATAATATATTATCTTAATTATATTATTATCATGAGAAAAGGCACTCATATTCTCTTGAAATATAAGAACAATTTTTATTATTGGAGAGAAAAATTTAATAAATAAATTAATTTACGTGTCATTAGAAATAGACATATTATGCCTCTACATTTTATAAAATTTTAAATATGAGAAATCCTAATAAAAATAAAATAACATTTTATTATCTAAAAAAATTAATTTCAATCCACAAATAAATTTTTAATTTTCATTAATTGCAATTACCAATTTTATTCAATGGTTAATAGGATACCCTCACCTATAATTCCAAGGAGGAACTAATAAGTTTCTAATAATACAATTTAATTACAATATTTAAATGTTATTATACACCTTATAACGAATTCCAATGTCCCGTGGAAGACAGGGCCCAAAATAGAGTAAAGAGTTTCTTCCATACTAAAGGGCTTCTTTCAGACATGCTAACGCATAATCAAAGTCTTCCACTGTAACTATATTCCATTCAATAATGCTGATTGGTTTCAGTGTTCCACAAGCTTAGATTACCGTGTTCCACAAGCTCAGATTACCATGTTCCATAGGGTTGAATTAAATCTGAACCTATTTTTCTCCCGCAGTTCCTATTCAACGGTCGCTAACCTATGAGAGAAGACCTACTTTTCAATCTAAAACGACCCAAAAGCATAATTTTCCTAATACGCGTCATCCGTGATTACAGCCGCTTTGAAAGCCAGAATTTGGATAAATGAATTGTATTTCGCTGAGTCAACATTCCCTTGTGACTTCTTATGATGTGAGACTCGTACAATTTATGCCATAATGACTCTCAAATAGTTAAAAACAAGAAAAAATCAAAGAGACGTTATCAAATTAAGAAGTCAACCTTCATCAGCGATAATCAGTGCATCACATGCAAACCTACAAGAAAGGAAACATCATTGATATTTATGCATTTATGGAAAACGTAGAAGAAAGGAAACATCATCGATATTATTGACAAAACAAATTTCAAGATGCATTCATGTATATCTTTTGTGTACACAAACAAATCCATCACTTCGATCACAAATGGTAAATGTATATGTATAGTAATGCTTTCGAATACTTTTGTGACCAACTTGTCAGATCTGACAAAGCCTGCTTATCTCAGCAATACGCAAAATAATGTTCCACGACGTACATCATCTAATATCCAAAACACAACTTCATCTGCCTCACCTACCACTCGCTTGGCTTGCCCAACTATCAATGATACATCACTAACAAACTTTGGTTCTAGATAATCTTGCTTCCCTAAACTAGTTTAGTGATCAAATCTGCATATTAAATTATATATGAAATTTTTTTATTAATATAGGAAAGTGTAATAATTTAATTTTAGTCTAAAAAACATTTGGTATTAAAGTAAGAATTCTTTTATACATGTTGATGAATATATATCTTTTTCATTTCATAATAATAAACAAAATTTATCTTATTATTATGTTGATTGTGATGAGATTAAATGTACTTCCATTAATTGTTGTGTGTAAGATTTTTTAGAAGAAAAAGATAATTTCTATTTTTATATTTGTACAACTTAATAGAAGAATGCATAATATTGTCTTTTTAGGAGAGAAAGAATGAGAAATATTGATAGAAATTCTATATACATTTAAATGTGTGTTATAATAAAAAAATAATTTTAATTTTTAGTTGAGAAGATTATATAGTAAAATAAAATATAATGATTCCTATTTATATATTGATTTTAAAAAATTATATGTTGTTAAATTTTTTCATAAAGTGTTGTTTAATTTATTATATAACGAGGATGTGAGTTCTTGCATAATATAAGTACAAAATTTTCACACTTTAATAGTATTATTTGTTTATGCGAAGACTATTTGAACATGTCCATTTTTATTTAGTTTTGAGATCATTTTAATTGAATAGTTTATTATAATTAAATATTAATAAATAATTTATTTATTTTTTGACAAAAATAAAAGAGTGTGTATATATATTACTATAATAGAATATAAGATTACAATAGATATATAAACCAAAAATAGAACTTACTCCCACTCATATATTCCACCCCTTAAATATATGCATTTACAAGTAGAAGAGAGCAACAAGACGTCCAATGCAAAACCCCCGGATGACAAAATAGTAGACAAAATTACAATTTACAGCTATAGGGCATTTACAAAGCATTTACACACTAGAAATATAATAAAATCATATAAATATCACCCAAAAGTTTTAACAAAAAGCTTGGGAACAGGTCCCATAAGCCTCAATTATACATGATGCCTTTAGTTTTCTTTGCAAGTGTTCAAGCATTCACAAAATCCTCAACCTGAACCTTATTGAAGTCTTCATTTTTTGTGCACCCAGATGACAATTACATTGAAAGATCCTTAGATGATAAAAGTTGAGCAAAGAATGACCATTTCCCATTCGTTTCAGCAAATGTTAAACCCCACACACTATGCAACATATTAAAGTTACAAAATGTCAGTCAATTTTGAATATTTAATATTTTTAAATTTACAAGTGTAAGCTTAATGTCTATGATTTATGCCATTCATTTCTCTTGTAAAATAGAGAGTTTCAATTACCTTAATGATTAATGAGAGAAAATTCCATATACCTATTCTAAATAGCTTCAATCCTCAATGGATCAATGCTATCTGTGAAAGAAAACAACGTACTACCTAGAGTTTCATCATAATTAGCTTCAATTGCAATATTGAAAGAATTGTATATAGATACAATTTTAGGCTTCTTTTAAAGTTTTTCTCTTTGAAATAGTCTACCAATATCTGTCTCACCTTCAAAAAAATTTATCCCTCACAACACCCTCAAAAGCATGGTTAGCATTGAATTCATCACGAACAAATTCATATGCAATACAAGATACAATAGGGTAATCTTGACATAGGTCACAACAATTTGAAAGAAATATGGAGATGAGTTGAGATGCAAACAAGGCATGAGGAGATTGAGGAGAAAGGATGTGGTCTCCTATCAATTTACTAATGGCATCTTCCACATGAATAAGGACTTGAAATAAAAAACACTTGAAAGATGCAATGAAGAGAACAAACTTCAAAATGGGGGCTCCTAGCATCTCATAGGGAATTTGATCTTGTAAGTGTATTTTTCATACATTCTATTTGGCTTATTTACTGAAATTTCCATGTCACAAGTAGCATAGAGAAGAACTCGATCTTCCCCTACAAATCTGAAATGAAGTTGAAATTAGGAAAATGACCAAAATAGAAATTAAAGACGAAGTCACATGTGCTAGAGTATCTGATCTGTTTGAGGATCCCACAGATTATGGAAGCTCTTCTTTAGATTGCAAAGAAGGAAAGGTTTGACTTAGTGATGAATTTTGCAGCTCAAATTGTAAGCAAATCAAAGAAGAATCTAAGATGAGAAATCATGCCTCTTGAAGCCTACAAATATTATCAGTAATGTCTATCCTTATCATTTTTCTATCATGTTTAACCTCTGAAGAATAAATCATTTTAATTTTTATAAATGAATGAATAGTTCACTCTTAAGTGTACAAAAAAGCTAGCTCAAAATAGTTATGAGCATTCAAATCTAGCTATTAAAGAAAATTCAAAAAGTGTAAAAAAAGTTCACTTGCATTATAATCAAACATGGCAAATATCCAATTTATGCAATGCAACTTGCTATAACTATGAATTATCAGAAAAATGATTTTGACGAAAGATATATTTAAAAATAAATAATTTTATATATCATCACCTAAGTAGCCTAGTCTAATTGGGTCTCATGATAATATTCTTTGAGGCTGGACAATGCTATGTTCTCTCCTCTTCATGCCCAAATGTTTGCCACAAACCTATTGAAAGACATCTAAATAAGGGTTTGCCAAGGCTATAACAACAATAACAATGTAGAAAAAAGTCATTACAAGATAAGAAATGCACAACTATAGTCACATGATCATAGTCCTATACAATCATAGAGATCTCCAAATCAGTATCAAAAGAACCAAAATAGAACAATACAACCCATATCTAGAGGTGAGATCATTTAAATGATAAAACTTCAAGACACAAAGCACTGTCATCAAGGCAATGCAACCAATAAAGACAATAACCTTAAGGGAAAAAATGCAATAACCAACTCTACCTTGTAGTTTTCACAACATACAGCAAAGGGACAATAAAAAAAGACTAGTAAATGAGTGGATCTCTGTCAAGAAAGATATACTTAAACATAAAGCACACAACACAAAGCATAATGACAGTTTTTGCTTGAAGATCAAAAAGCAACAAATAATAGAGACAAAGATCAATCTAAGAGAAAGGTTGAAGGATTAAATATACATAAGGAACAATACAACAAGGAGAGTCTTTAAGGATAGGTAAAGACATTAAAGTTCAAAATGAAAAAAAATTCTACATTGCAATAACAACATGCATTCCAAACGTTAGAACCGGTCTCATAAAGGTTTTCATGTAACATTTAAATCTTGACCTAATGAATATACCCTTCTTAAGTGTAAACCCTTGCTCATAACTTGCTAAAATCATGAATGTCAGTCTTATTTATAGTCTAAGGTTGTAACAGTGAAGGCATAAAGGGAGCTACATCTAGGTATTGAAGTGAAGTGACAAGCCTATAATGTAAGAAAAAACATAGTCATAGAGCAAAGAAGAATCAGTCATTATCATGAGAAGGACAACATTCATTTTTTTTCAATTTATAGAAATTAAGGAATAGTGATAGCACATAAGTAAAAAATAGAGAAAGTGTAGTCCAAGGCTTCAAGACAATGATAGAAATCTCTATCAAGACAACCATTCTCACTCAAAAAGATGCTATATAATCCATCAAAGAAAACAATCTTTCAGAAAAAAATCATCACAAAGGATAAAATATTGTGTTCTTCAATATTGAGTAGTTTTAATCTAATGACCAGAAAACTACTTAAAATTACATTAACCATCAAGATTACCTAAAACCATATATGAACAATGTCCAGATAAATTTCCTATAATCCCTAATATGAGGGTTTTACAAGTTGTAAGAACTCAAACCCTTCAAAAAAATTTCCTTCTTAAACAATAAAAAAATGAGCTCACAGAGATTCAAAATGCATGCTTGCTTTCTTGGTTGACAACTTATAATTATCAAATTTATGAAAAAACATGTCATTGCATTCCATATAAAAATACTTCCCAATAGTTTTGAATTGTCAACCTTTAAATGAGTTTGTAAAAAAATCTTTGAGGTTGATTGGCACAAATAGTTACATTGGAGTTTTCATTCAAATCATTTTATAATTTAAACATAAAATTTTAAAATATTGCCCTATTTTAAAGATTTAAAAATAAGCGAGAGACTTTAAATGTATACCTCTTCACTGAGTATACGATGAAGATCTAATTCAACATTCAGTTTATTGTTGGGTTTCTAGGTGAGAAAAACCTTGAATGAGTTGGGCATAAAGGTAAAAAGAATGGTTTGCTCAAATAGATCTTGTATAGAATAAATGGGTACTTTTATTTCTATTAGGATAATGTAGCTACTTTGTTGTAAAGCTTCTAGCAGCATCTGAAAGATATTTTTCTATGTTACTCCTCTACTAATCAAAAAAAGTTACAACAAATTGATCAAAAGGAGTCAGCAAAGTTGAAGTAAAAATGTGTGAAAGGATAATTTTGTGAATGTGCTCAATTATTTTTTAGGCAGGAACCTTAGAAACTAAATTTCGTCTCATTTATCGAACTTAAAAAAATTATTTTTATTATCCAAGAGATCTTGTTATAAGATTGTTTTACTAAAGTTACCAAGTAGAGTGACTATCTAATGTTAATTTAAGGGCCATTTTCAATTGGAGAATTGATTTATTGCCATTCTTAGTTCACTACATTATTGTATTGTGCAAAGGATTTATCAGTATTTCTCTCATGGACATTAAAAATATTTTTTCTTTCCTTATTTCTATGTAAGATAAGAAGCAATTGTATTTAATAAGATTTGGTTTTTATAGATTTTTTTGTTGGCAGCAACAATGAAGGAAAACTGAGGGGAGGGTGAATCAGTTTTCACCAGATTCAATAAATTAAGCACAATCTTTGATTCCAATTAACTGTAGCAAGAATAAATATAAAGACAATAACAACAACACACATAACACAAAGATTTTGATGTGAAAAAACTGATTAAGAGAAAAACCATAGTGGGAACCTACCCACAATAAAATGATACTCTCTAGTAGTATGTGTAAATATTACAATGGGGAATGAACATGTTTTCAAACACACTACCTAGAGCTCACTACTCAAATAGGATGACCCAGAATTCTCTAACCCTTCGAGAAAGTTCACTACCTTACAATAAGATTCAGACTACAATCTGGATTACATGAACTGCAAATATAGCATCTGCTAATGCCTGATGATAGTTTTGATTAAGCACATTTGTTTGCCCTTCACCAAACTCTTCTCAATACACCACACCAAAGGATGAATTCATTTATGCACACATACACAACTCTCTGATAATTAAGACACAACATCAACACCCAAATTACATGACTATACCATCTATTTATGCAATTCATTAACCTTGACTACAAGGTCGGCCAAACCCTCAAACCTCAATTATAAAATTACATCACATGATACATAAATAAATTGATAGACTAATATAAGGTCATAGATGATATTTCATGGACCTAAATCAAATCTCCAAACATGCATCACCATCAAAAATCTCACCAAGATAAACCACAACATGCTACACCACCAAGAATACCACATAACACGAAGAATATCACTGGATCAAAAAAATCACCAATAATGTGCACAAGGATAAATATGGATCACCGAAACAAATAGGACATGATCAAGAAACACCAACAAATATGTTATAACCATCTACAAGAGCTGCACCAACACCACTTATTAAAATCTTTAGGCTAACTCTTAAGAACACTTAATAGTAGCAATTCAAACTAGATATATAACTTGTGGAGCACCAAATGAAAAACCATCTAAAATGATGATATACATAAGCATCAAAAATATTCTCCCAAATATGCAACCAAAGATATGATCATACCAGAGCATAATGGATCAAATACCAAAATCTATTGCCATATAATCACAGGAACATGAAATAGCTCTCTACAACACCAGAACATAGGAAAATGTTGACATCAATGAGATCAACATATCCTAGTAGAAGCAATATACAAAAATCTCCCCTTTTGGCATTGATGGCAACATATGAATGTGGAAAAAATCAATACAAAAGAGTATATCAACATCAACAAACTCCCCCTAAGATCATGCAAAAAAAGCTTCAAAGATAAAGCAACTTTTCACATGCCTCTCTCCCCCTTCAATAGTAATGCGAAAGACAGAATACAGATTATGTTTCTCTCCCCAAAATCATACTCTAAGAAGGATAATATCCCCCTTAGGATAAACTCACTACTCAACCTAGTGATCATATGAACAACACATTGACTACTCCAACTGAGTAGCAACACAAACTCATCACCCCAGATAAGAGGATAAGGCTTTGAAATCCACTAGATTGATTCAACTCCATGCATCTAGTCCTCATCAGGAGGGGCAAAGACCCCTACCTTGTCTCTCAAATAGACAAATCTATCTACACTTAAAGTCTTAGTGAAAATATCTACAATTGGATCCTTCGTAGATGCATATTCCAATCTGACTTCTTCACCACTTACTTTCTCCCTCAAGAAATGATAATTTATACACACATGCTTTGTTTAAGAATGTAGCACTAGATTCTTTTAAATATTGATAGCACTTAAATTATAACAATAAATAACATTAGGTTGATCATTCACAACTCTAATCTCCTTCAACATCTGCTTCATCCAAATTACTTGAGTATAGTTACTAGAAGCAAAAATGTATAAAGCTTCAATAGTAGATAAAGATACAACATCTTGCTTCTTTTTGGACCATAAAATTAACTCCTTTCCCAAAAATAATTTTCAACTATTAGTTCTCTTTCTATCATCAACATCACTAGCCCAATCAACTTCAGTATAGGCACATAGCAGTAAATCATCATTCTTCGAATACCACAAACCATAGTCAATAGTCCCTTTCAAGTATCTGAAAATCCTCTTCACAACAGTAACATGAGTCTCTTTAGGATATGCTTGAAATATAGTACAAAGACAAACAACATGTATAATATCTGGTCTAGGCTATGTTAAGTACAACAATCCACCAACCATAGATCTATACAAATTTTGATTAACTTTCTAAGATTCACCATTCTTAGAAAACTTGCATCCAGTCACCATAGGAGTTCCAACAAGTTTAGAATCAGCTAATCCAAATTTCTTCAACAATTCCTTCACATACTTAGATTGAGAAATGAAAACACGTTTACTCGTCTGAGTAATCTACAATCTGAAGAATAATTTCATCTCTCCTATCATAGACATCTCAAATTCCTTTTGAATATCATCAATAAACTTCATACTCAAATCATCATCTCCTCCAAAAATGATGTCATCAACAAAGAATTCAATAATCAAAATGTTATTATCTGTAATAGTTGCACAAACAACATTTGTCAAATCAACATCTGAAACTCAAGAATACTCAAACAATAGCAACTACCACAAGGAAAGATAACTTGTGGAGTGCCAAATCACAAACCATCTTAAATGAAGATACATAGGAATATTCTAAAATAATCTCCTAAAACTGCAACTCAAGATCTAATCACACTGAAATATACTGGAGGAAAAACCAAACTATAAACCAAATCATATTATATGATCAATAAAGCTCCTGGATCACTGAAACCAATATAGAAAGATATAATGATACTAGAAATACTTCATATATAGAACCATGATCCCAATAATCTAATCTGCAACCATCAGAACAATAAATCACATGAATATGTTGACATCAATGGCAACAACATATCCTAGTAGCATAAATGTCCAACAATCTCCCCATTCTACATTGATGGCAACATACGGATGTCAAAAACAATCAATTCAAATAAAGAAAACATCTCCAACAAACTCCCCCTAAGATCAAGCAGATAAAACATTTTTTCACATAATTTTTCTCCCCCTTTGACATCAATGACAAAGATTATCAAAACAGAAAGCCAAACTTAATCTCCCCCTTAGAATAAGCAAATCATGATTATAAGTAGCTCGCATAGACCACAAACAGACTACTCCATAATCAGAGCAACATAGGCTCATCAATCCGAACAAGAAGATAAGAGTGTGAAGTCCACTGGATTTATGCAATTCAATGCATCTAGTCCCTAACAAGAGGGGTAGCTACCCCTAACTTGTCTCTAAAAAGGACAAATATATCTGCCGGAAAAGGCTTGGTGAAAATGTTAGCAATTTGTTCTTTTGTAGACACATACTCTAACTTCACTTCCTCTTCATTGACTTTTTCTCTTAGGAACTGATACTTGATTGATACATGTTTAGTCTTTGAATGTTGCACTAGGATATTTGAAATATTAATAACACTATAATTATCACAATATATGATAGTAGGCTCATCATTGATACCTCTAATATCCTTCAACATTTGTTTCATCCAAACTACCTTAGTGCAGTTATTAGCAACAACAATGTATTCATCTTTAGCAGTAGATAGGGAAACTTAATCTTGTTTCTTACTATCCCATGAAACCAATTTCTTACCCAAAAAGAATGAACCATTGAAGGTACTCTTCAGATCATCAACATCACTAGCCCAATGAACATTGGTGTAAGTACATAACATGAAATCATCATTCCTCAAATACCATACATGATAATCCATAATTCCTTTCAGATATCTGAATATCATTTGTACATCATTGACATGACTCTCTTTTGGATCATCTTGATATCTAGAAGCCATGCACACAACATGCCTAATGTCTGGTCTAGACCGAGTCATGTATAGTAGTCCACCAACTATAGATTTGTATAACGTCTGATTAGCTTTCAGAGATTTGTTATTCTTAGATAATTTGCAGCTAGTCATCAGAGGAGTTCTGACCTGTTGAGAGCCTTCTTATCCAAACTTCTCCATTAATTCCTTCACATATCTAGTTTGAGATATAAAAATTCCTTTTCTAGTTTGTGAAATCTGTAAAAATAAGAAAAGTTTCATTTATCCTATCATAGACATCTCAAATTTTCTCTGCATATCACTGACAAACTTCATACTCAATTCATCATCTCCACCAAAGATAATGTCATGAAAAAAAATTTCAATAATCAAAATGTTATTATTCTCAATCTTAAAATATATATTACTATTAGTAGTACCTTTAATAAATCCAAATTGTAGAAAATACTTATCCAATCTAGCATACTAGGGTCTAGGGGGTTGTTTCAATCAATAAAGAGATTTCTTCAATTTGTACACCATGTCTCGATCATCTAATAATGAGAATTCATCAGGCTCCTCAATGTAGACTTCTTCCTCAAGATCACCATTCAAAAAGGTTGACTTGAGATCCATCTCATATACCTATAAATCCTCATAAGCAACATATGAAACCAATAGTATAACGGCTTCAAGTCTAGCTACCAGAGAAAAAGTCTCCTCATAATGAATCTCTTCTTTTTGTGAATATCCTTTGCATACCAATCTTTCTTTATTTCTATCAACTTCATTGACTTCATTCAATTTATTCTCTAATATCCATTTACTACCAATCACATTCTTATCTTTAGGTCTAGGCACAAGTTCCCATGTGTTATTCTTTCTAATCTAATTCAATTCTTCTTCCATAGCCTTCATCCAATTTTCATCTTTGCAAGCCTCAACAACATGCTTAGCTTCAATTTTAAAAATCAAACATAACTCTTCAACAACTAGGCTTCTTCTAGTCATTATGCCTTAATTTTTATCACCAATGATCTGATTTTCAGAATGATTCAATCTTACATTATTGTAAGTCTTCTGATTATTCTAATTTTTTATTTCTTGCACCTCTTCATTAGCATCAGCAATATTCAAATTAATGGTCTCTATCGAATAATTTTTTTTTCAATTCTTGAGTCTAAATTTGTGTTAAAACAATACTTTGATCATAATCATATCTGCATGCTCTAATTTATATTCCACAGTTCTCATCAACCTTCAAATTTGCACTTCCACTATCTTTCTCAGTCTCTTATTGTAGCACCGATAGGATTTTCTCTTTATTGAATATCCCAAGAAAATTCCTTCATCACTTCTTGCATAAAAATTTTCTATATCCTCATCTCTCTTAATATAACACCTGCTTTCAAAAATTCTAAAATATCTTATAGTAGGACCATGACTAAACCATAGCTCATAAGGAGTCTTACTGATATCACCTTTTATATGCACTTGGTTGAATGCATAAACAACAGTGCTAACAACTTATCTCCAATAGATCTTCAAAACATTCCCTTCAATCAACATAGTCCTCGTAGCATCCAAGATAGTTATGTTCTTCCTTTCAATAACTCCATTCTGCTATGGGGTTCTAGGAATAGATAATTATCTTATAATTCCATGCTTCTCACAAAATGAGTCAAACCCACCAAAAGAAAATTCTCCACCTCTATTATATCTCAAACATTTCAATTTCAATCCTATCTAGGTCTCAACTTTCACTTTGAATATCTTGAATTTGTCCAATGCTTCTGATTTTTCCCTCAAAAAGGTAACTACTGCAAGGGCACTTAGCAAATTTTGGTGACCTTGTCTCCAGGATGTTGGAATCATGTTTTAACTTTTGTAATAAGGCCAAGAGGCCATTGTGTTAGTTCTCAAATGGTTGTAAGGGCCCTAAGAGTCTTTGTTTCTCCAATGTTGGCATGTGAACTCTTAAGGGTACTAGCTAGAGAATTTAATAGGATAAGTTGTTTTTGGGTTAATGTACACTGGTTGATGCTGTTTTTAAGTTGTTAAGGTCATATAAGTCATTTGAAAATGACCAAGTTTGGGTTTGAGCAAAGTTTCTGACCTATGCAACAAATTGCAAAAATTGGAAAAGTTGCTCATAGCAACTTTGCAACATTTTCATACACCAAAGGTTGGTTGGTTGACACATTCGGTTGTGAGAATATATAAATACTCCAAGTCTAGTATAAGGCTTGGAGATACCGATGACAATTTGTTGTTGAAGATTTGAAGCAAATAAACTAATTTGGTTTCCCATTTGGTGTGTTTTTCTGAGTTACCACTTGTTCTTTGCAAGTTTGTACGACCTGTATGGATTGACACTTCCAAAATAGGGATATGGATTTTTAGCCTGGTACCTTACCTTCATTTTATTTTTGGTTTGGAATCTTGAAGTGTTTTGATTTGTGAGTAGTCTTCCTTTTATTGCAGGCGGGTTCAAAGGTCCTAAAAAAATAGGTTTCTGAGACCAAAATGGCTCCAACCTAACATTCCATGTGGGATACTCACTCTAAAACCTTATGGAATGTTAGGTTATAATGTATCCTATGTTTTATTTTTGGTTTTGAGATAGAGGAAGCTAAACCAAAGATTTGCCACCATACCTTAGGCTTGGCACGTTGAGTTGACAAGCATTAGGAACCATGGATAAGAGGCCCTAATTGGGTGAGTCTGGTGGGTGGAGGTGAAGTATGATTGGAATGGAATTCCATATGGAAGTACAAAACTAAAACCAACATTAGTTCACAAAGGAAATTAGGCCTAATTAGTCTGGTAAGGGTTAGATATGTTAATGACAAAAACCACCTCCACTTTTGAAATATTATATGTAAAAGACAAAAGGGTATCTGGAAAGTAAAACATTTCATAGGGTTGTTCATAAAGTGTAGCAGATAAATGTAGAATACACCACTGATAGGGATACTAGAATTAGGTCTCCCACTAGGCATAAGAGTGCAGTTTGTTTGTAAAACTCCAAATCAGTAAATGACCAAGCTCTTCAGAAAAGAGTAAGGTTGGGAATACTTCTAGAACTACCCATACTTATGTGTGTAGTGTGGGGAATGAAGATCTTGTGGTAGAGGGGTTGAACTCTCCGGTTGAGTGTGAAAGGGAGTGGGAAACAAGGTCTGCTAGCCCAAAAAATGGAACTCACAAAAAAACAAGTGCTTATCCTAGCCTAAGGACCTTGGGAATGTCAGAGGAGGTAAGTCTTGTAGACTCTTGGAGGCTTTAAGGTTTAGAATCATTGGATGGTTCTTGTGTAGCTTGGAGGAGATACCTAGATAAGGTAGTACAAATAGGTGAGAGTCCATCCACTCTACATTAAATTGGTATCAGAGCCAATTGATTGAACAAAGTGGTATATGTCATATTGAGAGGTTATATTCAGAAGTTAGCAGCATGCCACGAAAGGAAATGAGCCAAGAGGCCATCAGGAAGTCGGTCCAAGACATGCTTAGTGAAGCCTTGGATCAAGAAACCAAGAAAGGCAATGGCAAAGTCACTCATTGGGGTGATGAAACTGATGATGAAGATACAAATGTGATAGGAGTCATAACAGAAAAGGAGTTGGACAAAGACTGGCAGATCTTCTTGGATGCCCTCAAGTCACTCAATAAAGAGAACATAGAAGGTTTACCTATCTACAATGGAAACTTAAATGGAGAAGAGTTATTTGATTGGATAGAAGCCTCGAACAATCATCTTGAATACAAGGAATTTGTAGAAGAAAAGAAGTTCAATTTTAGCAAGTCAAGATTGAAGGGATCAACCCTAGTATGGTGGAACATGATGCAAGAAGAAAGAGAAAAAACTAGGAGGAAGAAGATCACCTCTTGGGAGATAATGAAGATCAAGATTAAAAATCAATTGTTATACCTATAGATTGTGAGGTGCAGATGCACAAGAAGTTGTATAATTTGAAACAGGGAGAAATGGATGTGAGTACCTATACAAAGGAGTTCAACAAAATTACCCTAAGAGATAGGAAGAAAGAGAAAGACCTGGAGAAGGTTGCAAGGTATTTAAATGGACTTAGACAAAATATTCAAGATGAGATCAGCATGATAGCACCTGACATAGTCCATAAATGCTTTCAGTTAGCCTTGAGAGCAGAAGATAAGATCAAAAGGAAAGGTGAACATAATCAAAGGGGCAAAGGTGGTAGAGGTTATAGAGGAAGAAGCACCTTTGGAAGGAGCTATAATCCCAACAAGAATGAAAAAATAAATCAATTAGAGAATGGTGGTGATAATCTTAACAAAGGAGGACAGTTTAGAGGCAACTCTAGAGGAAGAAATGGCTATAGAGGCAAATTTGGTAATTCGATAAGAGGGGCCACATTCTTCACTGGAAAATACTACCATTGTCATCACGTGGGGCATACCATGAACGGGTGTCCTGAGAAGACTTCAAGTTATCACATGCGAGACATGAGAACTTAGTTGGTGCAAGAAGAGGACTATTAAAGTGTTACCTCACCAATCAGCAAGGCATGACTAGTCCTTGATGGAGAGAACCTAATGCTAAGGAGGACCTTGTTGAAGGTACCACACTCCAAAGAATCTACTCAAAGGAAGACACTTTTCAAAACCACTTGCAGATCTCAAGGTAAGATTTTATAAAGTTATAGTGGGTTCAAGGTCTACTAAGAATATTGTATAAGTTGAGAAAGTAGACAAACTAAAATTGAAAAGGTTGCCACATACCACCCCCTATAAGGTATCTTGGTTGGGTAAAGGTCAGCATGTGCTTGTAGATGAGAAAACTTGGGTAGATTTTGAAAAAGGAGATTACAAGGATAGAGTTTTGTGTGACATATTTCCCATGGATGCATGCCACTTGCTATTGGGACGCCCTTGGCAGTATGATGCAAAGCCATACATGATGGGGATAATAATTCTTATGTTATCACCAAGTAGATTAGAAAGCATTAAATGGATCCCTTGATTGAATAGGGTGAAGAAATACATGTTGGATCAAGTTTTATGCTGCTCAGTGGGAAATAATTCTTGAAGTTGTTGAAGCATGAATGAAATCAAGGATGTTCTCTCATAGTGAAACCCAAAGAAGAGACAAAGACTGAAACCAAACTAGTGATACCTCAAGAGGTATAAACCTTGTTAGACTAGTACAAAGTCATAGTTGTCAATGAGATAATGGATGCCTTACCCCCTATGAGAGATGTTAACCATCAGATACACCTCATACCTCCATCAACTTGGCCAAACAAATATGCTTACAAAATGAGTTTAAGTCCATGTGCAGTGCCTACTATTTTGGCACCTAAGAAAGATGGCAAGTGGAGGATGTGCACTGATTCAAGGGCCATTAAAAAAAATCACAATTAGATACTGGTTTCCAATGCCAAGGATTAAGGATATAATGGACTACCTAGGTGGAGCTTGCTACTTTTCTAAAGTAGATTTGAAATCAGGTTATCAGCAAGTCAGGATCAGACCTAGTGATGAATGGAAGACATCCTTTAAAACAAATGGGAGGCTATATGAATGGTTAGTGATGCCTTGTCGGTTCACAAATGCACCTAGCACCTTTATGAGACTCATGAATGAAGTTCTTGCAGAATTCATTGGTAAATTTGTCATTCTTTATATTTATGACATTCTGATTTTTAGTAGGTCAACGGAGGAGCCTATCAAACACTTGAATCAAGTTTTGAGGAAGATACATCAAGAAAAGTTGATGATCAACTTGGATAAATGTGAGTTTTTCAAAACTGAATTGGTGCATCTTGGTTTTGTAGTTTCTCAGGGTTCTTTAAAAATGGATCCATCAAAAGCTGAAGCAATAGTGAATTGGCCTACTCCTAATTCAACGAGAGATGTATGAAGTTTCCATGGTTTGGCTTCTTTCTATATGAAATTCATTAGAGGTTTTAGCCATGTGTGTGCACCTATCTTGAACACCATCAAAGGTGGGATAAAATGTCAGTTTAAGTGGACCACTGCAACAAACAAGGGGTTTGAGTTGTTAAAATAAAAGGTAGCATAACTCTCTTACCTTAGGCTCCCTGATTTCAATCATTTTTTTACTGTGGAGTGTGATGCTTGTAAGTTTTCTATAGGGGCCGTTTTGAGCCAAGAAGGTCACCCGGTTGCATTTTTCTCTAAGAAACTCAATGAAAGAAAACAAAAGTATTCTACCTATGATCTAGACTTATATGCCATGGTCAAAGCACTCAAGAAGTAGTAGCATTGTGTGTTACCTAAAGAGTTCATAGTCTACACTGATAATCTTGCACTTAGTTTTTTGAATGGGCAGGAGAAATTGAATCAAAGACACCTCAAGTGGGTTGAGTCACTAATAAGGTAGAAAATGCCTTATGTAGAAGGGTTATAACCATCCAAGAAGTGCAGCTACAAAGTGTGGGGTTAAATGACCTCAAAGACCTCTACCAAGGTGACAAATATTTTGGTGAAGCATATGATATTTTCTCAAAGTTTGGTAATGCTTGTCATGATGCCTATTCTGATTTTGTGTTGTAAAAAGGCTTATTGTTTAAAGGACAACTACTTTGCATACCACAACTCCCTATGAGAGACAATATCATCAAGGAAAAGCATCAAGGTAGTCTAAGTGGACATTTTGGTCTTGACAAGACCTTAGAGAAGGTTAGCAGGTTCTACCATTGGCCTAGACTACAATCAGATGTTCGGAAGTTTGTGGAGCAATGTGCTATTTGTCAGAGGGCTAAGGGTATCTCCAACAATGCAGGTTTATATCATCCTTTTACCATACCAGCAAGGCCATGGGAGTGTGTGAGTATGGACTTTGTCCTTGGTTTAACTAGAACTCCAAGAGGACATGACAGTGTCTATGTCATAGTGGATAGATTTAGCAAGATGGCATACTTTGTGCCTTGCAAATACACTAAGAATTCCTCCTATATATTAGGGTTGTTCTTCAAAGAGATTGTAAGGATATATCGTTTACCACATAGTATTGTGAGTGATAGAGATACAAAATTTGTGAGCCACTTTTAGAAAACCTTGTGGAAGAAACTTTGTACCAACCTTTCTTTTTCATCTGCATACCATCCACAATTTGATGATCAAATTGAAGTAGTAAATATGTCCTTGGATAATTTACTAAGATTTCTCAATACACAAGATGGTCAAGCTTGGGATCTAGTATTGGGACAAGTAGTATGCCTACAATGACTCTGTCAATAGGAATAGAGGTCGGAGTCCATTCGAGATTGTATATGGATGTCATCCAAGGGGTATTTTAGAACTTAGAGATCTTAGTTCCATGGATTATAGGAGTGCTCAAGGCAAAAACTTTGTAGAGAATATGAAGGAGATCCATGAACAAGTCAAGAAAACATTATAGTAGAACAATGAGAAATACATGATACAAGCAAACAAAACAATAAGAGAAGTACACTACAAGGTGGGTGATCTAGTTATGGCCTATCTAAGAAAGGAAAGAATCCCTAAGGGGCAGCATAGAAAGGTATGGATGAAGAATATTGGACCTCTTAAGGTTGTGCTTAAGTATGGTAATGATGCCTATAAGGTGGCACTACCACCAAACTTGGGTATATCACCAATCTTTAATGTATGTGATTTTTTCTAGTATAAGGGAACTCAGTCGGTAGAAAACCAAGAAGAGCCTACTGCTACTAATGTTGTAGATTGGATACAAGACCTACCTCCAAGCCAATTGGTGACATTGGATTGCATTCTAGATTCCAAGATTGTCAAAAGGACTAGGAAAGGAGTCTATAGAGACTATTTTGTTAAATGAATAGGTCTCCCTAAATATAAAGCTACATGGATGTCTGAAGGAGATATACTATAGCATGGAACCACTGTTCAAGCCCTATCCACTAAAGGGACTTGAGTTTTTCCTACCCCTAGAGTATGGTGTAGGGGCACTTAGAAAATTTTGGTAACCTTGTTTCTAGGATGTTGGAATCATTATTTTAGTTTTGTAATAAGGCCCAGTGTCCATTGTGTGTATTCTCAAATGGTTGTAAGGGCCCTGAGAGTCTTTGTTTGGCCAATGCTGGAATGTGAACTCTTAAGGGTGCTAGGTAGAGCACTTAATAGGATAAGTTGTTTTTGGGTTAATGTAGGTTGGTTGATGTTTTTTTTAAGTTATTAAGGTCATATGCGTCATTTGAAAGTGAGTAATTATGGGTTTGAGCAAATTTTCTCACCTATGCAACAAATTGCAAAAATTGAAAAAGTTCCTCATAGCAACTTTGCAACATTTTCATACACGAATGACTGGCTGGTTGACACATTAAGTTGTGAGCATATGTAACTACTCGAAGGCTAGTATAAGGCTTGGAGAGACTAATAATATTTAGTTGTTGAATATCTAAAACAAATAAACTAATTTGGTTTCCCATTTGGTGTATTTTTATGAGTTACCACCCATTCTTTGCAAGTTTGTATGGATTGACACTTCCAAAATAGGGATGTGGATTGTTATCATAGTGTTTTATTTTCATATTTTTTTTGGTTTAGAATCTATAAGTGTTGTGATTTCTGAATATTCTTCCTTTTGTTGCAGGCGGGTTCAAAGTTCCTAAAAACTAGAGTTTTGAGACCAAAATGACTCCAACCTAACATTCCATTGGGGATAATCACTCTGAAACCTTGTGGAATGTTAGGTTGTAATGTATCCTATGTTTTCTTTTTGGTTTTTAGATAGGGGAAGCTAAACCAAAGATTTGCCACCATACCCTAGGCTTGGCACGTTGAGTTGGCAAGCATTAGGAATCATGGATAACAAGCCCTAATTGGGTGAATCCGGTGGGTGGAGGTGAAGCATGATTAGAATGGAATTCCATATGGAAGTAAAAACCTAAAACTAACATCATTTCACAAAGGAAATCGGACTAGTAAAGGATTTTTAAATAATCCCTACTTTTTAGGCCTAGAAAGGGGCAATTAGGCCTAATTAGCTCGGTAAGGGTTAGATATGTTAATGAAAAAACCTACCTCCATTTTTTAAATATGTAAACCCCAAAAGGGTGTCTGGAAAGTAAATGATTTCATAGGGTTGTTCATGAAGTTTAGTAGATAAATGCAGAATACCCCACTAATAGGGCAACTAGAATTAGGTCTCTCACTAGGCCTAAAAGTGCAGTTTGTTTGTAAAACACCAAACTGGTAATTGACAAAGATCTTGAGAAAGGAGTAGGGTTGGGAATCCTTCCAAAAGAACCCATCCTTATGTTTTTAGTATGGTAAATGAAGATCCTGTGGTAGAGGGGTTGAACTCTCAGGTTGAGTGTGAAAGGGAATGGGAAAACAAGGTCTCCTAGCCAAGAAAATGGAACTCACAAAAGAACAAGTTCTTATCCTAGCCTAAGGACCTTGGGAAGGTTAGAGGGGGTAATTCTTGTAGACCCTTAGAGGGTGTGAAGTGTAGAATCATTGGATTGTTCTTGTGTAGCTTGGAGGAGATACCTAGACAAAGTAGCACAAATAGGTGAGAGTCAATCCCCTCTACATCAACAACCCACATTATCTTGGAGTAATCATTAATCAGTAACATGAAATATCTATCACCTTGCACACTTCTTATACTTGTAGGTCCACATAGGCTAGTATGCACAACATCTAGCATTCCATTAGTTGTATACTTCTTACTCTTGAAACAAATTCTTGTTTGATTTCCTATTTGACATTCCTTACATATCGGATAAGCATGCTTAACATTTTAGGAAAATATCTAACAACTTGTGTAGAGAAAATCTTAATCATTGATTTAAAACTAACATGATACATTGTCCTATACCATAAACAACTTTCATCAATCTGAGCAATAAAGAAACTTTTCTCACCAGAATTCAAATGAAAGATATTACCTTCAATCTTAGTTCCTAATGCAATCTCTATACTGGAGGCAATTAGGATCTTGCATTTTCCATTCTTGAATTAAAAATCATACCTTTTTCAACCATCCGTCCAACACTTGAGAGATTATGCTTCAAACTTTCAACATGCAAGACATCATCAGTGTTATGCTTACCATCACCATCAAATGAAATAGAACCTCTACCATGGATGACACAGGCTTTGTCATCTTGAAATCTTACTATTCCACCATTATACCTCTCCATGTTCACAAATTTTCTTTTATCATAGCTCATATGATGTGAACAATTGTTTTCAATCACCCATTCATCTTTCTCTTCAACTTTAGTAGCAAAAGATTTCTCCTCAATGGTGCAACTTGTGGAATCAATAGGTACCAATCCATCTTCTTTAATAGAAATAAAAAAAATTTCATCTCCTTTTGATTCTTCATCTATAACACCTTCCTAATAAGCATAATGATAGTTCTTCTAATGTTTATACTTTTGATTAGACTTGTAAGGCTTATCATACTTCTCATGCTTCTCATATCTATCATTTCTACCATGCTTATCAAATTTATCATGCCTATCATATTTAGACTTTCTCTTTGGGCACCTAGAAGAAAAATGTCCTATCTTATTGCAAGAGATACATTTCACAGGTAATTTTCCATCCTACTTACCATCTCCTTTAGGCCATTTGTAGGCAATCAATGCTTCAAGCTCGTCCAATTCTCTTTCTTTCTCTTCCATATCTCTTCTCTCTCTTTCATATTTGGGTATTCTACATTCTTCAGGATCATACTTCTACTTTTTGGGTATAGATTCTCTAAATGTTGTCTCAAAATTTCTATGTGATTCACCAAATTTTCATAGTTCAAATACCGCAATCTTTCTAACCAACATATCTCTTGTCACAATAGTTACACTCTAGATCTCATCAATAGAAGCCACCTTATGTTTGTAAGCAGGATGAAATGATCTTACAACCTTAGCAACAATTTCATCTTCTTCAATGGTTCCACCAGCACGTCTGATACCTCCAGGACAAGTTCATTCACCTTAGTCATGAAGGATTTTATTTTATCATCTTCTCCCATCTTTAGCATCACATACTTACCTTTCAACCTCTGCAACTTAGAAACTTTGACTTGTTTATCTCCTTCATACGAGGTCTCAAGCTTCTCCAAGATCTCATGTGCAGTCTGAAATTCTATTAAATTGGTCATCTCTGAATTAGTTAGGGTACTCAAAAATTCTTCTTTATCTCTAGTGTTATTTCTAGCATCCTTGATCTCAGTAGTAGTAATCGGTCCATTATGAGGAATAGAATAGGAATCCTTTGTGATCTTCCAATAATCCTCTCTATGATATCTCAAGTGCACCTCCATCCTATTCTTCCATGTAGAATAGTTACTTCCATCAAATCTCATACCCTCCTTCTTAAAAATAATACCTCCAATTGCCATCCCAGATCACCTCAAGAGGTCAAGCTTCTTTTGGAGGATCTAGCTCTGATACCAATTATTGGCAAAAATAATGAAGGAAAACTGAGAGGGGGGGTGAATCAGTTTTCACCGGATTAGCAAACATAACTGGAAAATTGATACCACAACACACAACCCCAATATTTTGACATGGAAAACCTTGTTAATAAAAAAACCATGATGGGAACCTACCCACAATAAGATGATACTCTATATTAGTATGTGAAAATAATTACAATAAGGAACGCACATGCATTCAAGCTCATTTCCTAGAGCTCACTGCTCATAATACAACAACCCAAAAGGCTACAACCCTCAAAGAATTTTTACTACCTTACAAGGAAGTCTCATGACTTACAAAATATTCAAACAACAATCCAAAATCAAATGAGCTGAAATAATAGTATCTGCAAATGCCTGATGATAGTTCTAGTTAAGCACATATCTTTGCTTCGCAACACTCCAATCTTAGGCTCAATCACAATGCTGAAGGATGTATTCATTTGTTCTCATCTTTACTATTATTTTATAATGAAGACACAATACCTATCACCAATTTACATGACTATATCACCTATTTATACAACTCATTAACCTTGACTATAAGGTTAGCCAAACCCTCAACTCATAATTAAAAAATTACATCACACGATACAAAGATTGACCACTAGACCAATATTATGATATAGATGACATAATATGGACCTAAACCAAATGCCCAAACTTGCAACACCACTGGAAATGATACCAAGATCAACCGCAACATGGTACACTACCAAAATACAACATAACATGAGAAACATCACCGAATCATGAAAATCACCACAAAACTCACACAATAATCAATGTAGATAATCAAAATAGATAAGACATAATTAAGAAACACCAACAAACATATTAGAATAATATTTAATACTACACCAACACCACTTATCAAATCTTCATCGATCAACATTTGAAACTCAAGAATACACAAAAAATAGAAACTACCACGAGGAAAGATAACTTGTGAAGCACCAAATCATAAACCATCTAAAATAAAGACACACAAAAAAATCCCAAAAAATCTCCCAAAACTGTAACTCAAGATATAATCACACCAGAATATATCGGAGGAAATACCGAACTCTACAAAGCACTGATAAAAAAAACTAAACTTTAAACTGGATCATATGGTATGATAAATTAAGCTCTTGGATCACTGAATCTAATATAGAAAGATTTAATGATACTCCATATATCAAACCATGATCCCAATAAACCAATCTACAACCACTAGAACAATAAATCATAGGAATATGTTGACATCAATGACAACAACATATCCTGGCTGTTGGTATTTTGGTATGGTTTTGTCATTGATGTCAACACCTACTTTGAAGATCCACCAACATTCACTGGCAAGCAAGTAATCTGTGCAACATTTACTGGTATATGGTTCACCGGCAGGATATAATGTTCACCAGTACCTAGAATGATATGGAAGACACTTGGTAATGTCGAAGACATCATGTGGACACTTTGTTTTGAAGAATGAATCATTGGTATATTCATATTTGCATATTTTCTTTTACTGACAAATAGGTCCACGTTATCTAGGGTTACACCGATAGGTTTATCTTTTCCAGATCAGAATGGCACACTATGGAAATGATTTATTAGTGTTGTTAATGCATTAAGCCGACATATTTAATAAGTTATTGCATTGGATAAAATGATTTTATTGTAATATCTTGTAGAACCGAACTACTAAAATTGGTCTTAGTGTATGGTATAAATGTAAGATCTTATTTGTAAGGTCAAGTGTGGAATGCAAAAAATAATTGAGTGAAGGTTTATGCGAGATCAAGCAGGGATATACACGAAGACATCATTTGAAGGTGAAGTTAGGTTTTTGTAGAAGCATATCAGCATTACATCGGTACTGAATCCATCATATGAAGATGCTATTTTATGTATTACATTCTTATTGGATTTAACCATCCAACTATAGTCAGTGTGACTGCCATTTTGTGATTGAGCAGTGAGCTCTAGGTTGTTGGCCTTTCTACACGTGCAGACCCCATTTTTGTACACTTACTATCTGCAGTAGTATCATCTGATTGTGGGTAAGGTTTCCCACCATGGTTTTTCCCCTTACAGGGTTTCCACGTACAAATATTGGTGTTATGTGTTGTGGACGACTTTATGTTTATGTTTCATGCATTAATCCTTACTGGTATAGCAATTTACTATTAACACTATCTACCAACATACTTAACTGGTTTACCAGTATTAAGCATTAAATTGGTTAATTAGTTTTTGGGTTGAATTTATTAGACAACTGATTCACCCCCCCCCCCTCTCAGTTGTCTCCAGGACCTAACACTGGCAACAACAATGTCCAACAATTTGCACTCTCCACTATTTTTCCAAGTCTCTTGTTGTAGCACTGATTGGCCTTTCTCTTGGTAGAATATCCCAAGAAGATTCTTTCATCACACCTTGCATCAAACATTCCTATATCCTCATCTCTCTTGATATAACATTTACTTCCAAAAACTCTAAAATATCTAACTATACGAACATGACCAAATCATAACTCATAATGAGTCTTACCAAAATCACCTTTAATATGCACCCAGTTGAATGCATAAACAACACTGATAACAAATTATATCAAAAAGTTATGTGCAACATTTCCTTCAATCAGAATATTCCTTGCAACATCCAAGATAGTTTTGTTCTTCCTTTCAACAACTCCATTCTATTGAGGGGTTCCCAGAAGACAAAAACTCTCTTCTAATTTCATTCCTCTCATATAATGTATCAAAATCTCTAGATGTAAATTCTCCTCCTCTGTTATATCTTAGGTACTTCAATTTAACCCTATCTCAGTCTCCACTCTAGCTTTTAATATCTTGAAATTATCCAACACTTCTGATTTCTTTGTTAGAAAGGTAAACCACATCATCCTTGAATAATAATCAATCAAAAACATGAAATATCTATCACCCTACATACTTATGACTGTAGTAGGACCACATAAGTTAGTATGCACTAGATCTAACAATCCACTAGATGAATACAATTTACTCTTAAATGAAGTTCGTGTTTTCTTTCCCATTTGAAGTTTCTTACATACTAGATTAATAGGCTTCACCATCTTAGGAAAATATCTAACAACTTGAGTAGAACTTATCCTTATCATGTAGTCAAAATTAATATGACACATTCTCCTATCCGATAACCAACTTTCATCAATTTGAGCAATCAAAAAACTTTTATCACTATCATTCAAGTGAAAGATGTTACCTTTAGTTTTAGTTCCTGATGCAATCTCTATACCAGAGGCATTTAGGATCTTGCATTTACCATTTTTGAATTGCAAATCATATCCCTTGTCAACCATTTGTCCAACACTCAAAATATTATGCTTTGAACCTTCAATATACAAGACATCATAAGCATTATGCTTACCATTGAAAGATATAGAACCTCTACCACAAATCACACAAGCTTCTCCAAATCTTAGTATTCCACCATCATACATTTCCATATTCACAAATTTTCTTTTAGCACTTGTCATATGATGTGAACAACCACTATCAATCACTCATTCATCTTTCTCCTAAATCTTAGTGCTAAATCTTTCTCGTCAGCAATGTAGCTTGTAGGATTCACTAGTACCGGATCATCTTCCTTGATAGCAATAAATACAAGTTCATCTTCTAAATTCCCATTCTCTAATTTTTCATCTATCACACCTTCATGAGTAGCATAGCAACATCTCTTCTGATTTTTAAAATTCTAGTAGGTCTTATAGGGTTTATCATTCTTATCATTCTTTTCATGTCTATCATACTTATCAGATCTATCATGCCTTTCAAAATTATCATTCTCATCATATCTAGATATTCTCTCAAGACACCTAGAAGAAAAATATCCTATTTTATTACAAGAGAAACATTTCAAAGGTAACTTTCCATCATACTTACTGGATCCTTTAGGAAATATTCAAGCAATAAGGGCTTCTATCTCATCCAATTCTCTTTCTTTCTCTTCCATCTTTCTCTTTTCGATTTCAAATCTAGATACCTAGCATGAAATTTCTCCTAAATCATACTTTGTTTAACTTGAATGCAGCAAGCTTTCCAACCAACATGTCTCTAGTCACAGTAGTTATACTCTGAATGTCAACAATAGAAGCTACTTTATGTTTGTAAGTAGGAGGCAATGATCTCGACACCTTAGCAACAATCTCATCTTATTTAAGGGTTCCACCGAAACATCTGATATTCATGAAAAGATCATTCACCTTAGCCATAAAGGATGTTATGTTTTCATCTTCTCCCATCTTCAATGATTCATGTATTTCCCTTTCAAACTCTACAACTTAGCAACTTTAATTTGCACATCTTCTTCAAATAAGGTCTCTAGCTTCTTCCAGATATCATGTTCAGTCTTCAAATCCATCACATCAGCAATGCTTCCTTATCTCTTATGTTATATTCAACATCCTTGATCTCAGCAGTAGTAATACACCCATTCAGAGGAGCATTATAGAAATTCTTTGTAATCTTCCAATACTCATCTCCAAGACATTTCAAATGAATTTCCATCTGGTCCTTCCAAACAATATAATTGCTTCCATCAAATATAGGACTCTCCTTCTTGAACACATAGGCTACCATCTCAGATATCATCAAGTGGTCAAGTGTCTTTTGGAGGATCTAGCTCTGATACCAATTATTGGCCACAACAGTGAAGGAAAACTAAGAGGGGGGGGGGTGAATCATTTTTCACTGGATTTAACAAATTAAGAATAATCTTAGATTTTAATTAACTGCAGCAAGAATAAAGATAAAGACAATAACAAAAACACACATAAGACCAGGATTTTGATGTGGAAAACCTAGTTAAGGGAAAAACCACGGTCAGAACCTACCCACAATAAGATGATACTCTACAGTAGTATGTGTAAATATTACAAAGGGGTATGAACATGAATTCAGGCACACTTCCTAGAGCTCATTGCTCAAAATAACACGACCCAGAAGGCTCCAACCCTCAAGGAAGATTCCCTACCTTTCAATAAGATTCGTACTATGATCCAGATTACATGAATTGCAAATATAGCATCTGTTAATGCCTGATGACAATTATGGTTAAACACATTTTTATGCCTTTCACCAAACTCTTCTTAATACACCATAGCAAAGGATGAATTCATTTATGCACACACACATAAGTCTCTGGAAATGCAGACACAACATCAACACCTAGATTATGTGACTATACCACTAATTTATACAATTCATCAACCTTGACTACAAGATTGGTCAAACCCTCAAACCTTAGTTACAAAATTACGTAACATGATACATAAATAAAATACCAAACCAATATAAGGTCATAGATGGCATATTATGGACCTAAATCAAATCTCTAAGAATGCATCACCATCAAAAATCTCGCCAAGACCAACCGCAACACATTACACCACCAAGAATACTGCATAACATGAAGAATATCATAGGATCAACAAAATCACTAAGAATATGTACAAGGATCAATGCAAATCACCAAAACAAATAGGACATGATCAAGAAATACCAACAAGAACATTAGAACCATCTACAATAATTGCACCAACACCACTTATTCAAATCTTCATCAATCAACACACTAACTCTCAACAACACTTAATAGCAAGAATATAGACTAGATATATAACTTGTAGAGCACCAAATCAAAAACCATCTAAAATTAAGATACACATGAACATCCAAAAAATTATCCTAAATTTGCAACCAAAAATATGATTATACCAGAGCACAATGGATCAAATACCAAAATTTGCCAACCATGCAATTACCGAAGCACCAAACAGCTCTCTACCACACTAGAACATATGAATATGTTGACATAAATTTCAATAACATATCCTAGTAGCAGCAATATCCAACATCGTTTAACTTGATCTAGGATAATAATTTTAAAAAAGACATGTTTTCAATGTTTATCAATAAATATTTAATATTTTGAAAAGGAATCAAATGTAAATACATTAGAAAGTAAGTATTCTATTTATAAATTTTTATTAATTTGGATAAATAAATAATTGGATAAATTTAATATAAACAATATATATGACAAGTATTATTGAAATAAGAAAATTAGGGTGCGTAGTTCGTATAAGGGGTGAATGTATGAAATGGTTGTGATTTGTGAATAGTTGTACTTTGTAGCTAGAATCTACTCAAGTAGTATTCAAATCTTATCAATTGATATGTTATTGAACTCTATATGTCAACTTAACAAAATTGGGATTTGGCTTTTGTTTTTAAAAATTATGATCTTGTCCTATTTCTACAATTTGTTTATCTCAATCTTTTACCTCAAATTCGAGTCCTATGTCTTGAAATTTAATCGATATGGAATTAATGATCACTTTATATGAACATGTTGTGCTAGGAGGTGAAAGTTCACTAAGTTTCTCCTTCCACGTCAATCGAATCTCATGTTTTTTATGTTTTCACATTGTAATTATTGTTGGCATTTGGCACTTCATTTTGGTTCAGATGTTGTCATTGATGGAAACCTATGGCAACTTGTATCAGATATACCAGTTAAAGATCAGGACTTATCTTTACCAGAAGTCTAGAAGAGAATCAAAGGTCTCATAGTATAATAGAGCATCCAAAAAAATTCATAACAGTTTGGTTTGTGGATCTGATGGGAGAGGCATTTTGCATTGCAGATCATGGAGAGGCATTGCAGACATGTAATTCATCCTTATAATGGGCTTGTAGCATCTAGTGATGACATTTGAGTAGTTCAAAAGGTTCAATTTAGCAAAGTTTAGTAGAATAGTGTTCATCAAGTACTAGGGAAAACTCACAAGAAATGAGCCCACTAGAACCACAAAATTCCAAAAAGGGAAATGTTCATTTTTTAACAAACCATTTTGAACATAGCCTCAAAATAGTGAGAACAAAGTTCTTATCACACCAAAAATACCAAACCAAAACAAAGGTGTTTAGGAAAAAACCCTGAACCATCCAAAAATAACCCCTTGAACTAAAATCTAAATAGCCAAGGGAGAAAAAATCAACAAACAAATTTTGAAAGGCATTCCATAACCTTATCCTAATAATAGAATAGCAAACCCATTCCTCAAAAAGAACCACTAGAGAACAAGGGATAGTGGTGGAAAAAATACCAACCCAAACAAAAGATGGAAGTCTTAGAAGAAATCAAAATTCACCATAGAGACAAGTAAGAGGGGATTAGAGCCCTCTCAAGTTAAGCTCCCATAGGGTAACCAACCCTCAACACACCACTGCTTACAACCTGCCACACTAAGCCAAACATAAACACCACCAAATAAACCATCTTCCCTCAAGAAATAAATTGAAACCACATCCCCAAAGGCATCTACTAACACCCAATCAAGCATACTCCACGTCAGAAGGAGTCTCCACTTGGAGGAGTGCCTGCAGCAAGGGAACCACCAAAGGCACCATATATTCAAAATAAAAACTATATCCTTTTGCATAAGAAGAGGGAAAAACAACTCTAATCCTTTCATAGAGAGGAGATTCCAAACACCCACATCATCCTTCCAAAAAGAAATGTATCAAAAGACACAAAGGAGAACCATAACTCTATAAAGATAGGACACCATGAGCATCACAAGATTGACAAGTGCTATCAAAGAAAAGCCAACTCTAAGCCACAACCATGGAGAAAAGGAACCATGGAGAGGAAAAGTTTCCCAATAGCAACAATAAAAAGGAGAAATAAAATTGAAACCTTAAGGTTCCCTAAGATTCCTCTATCAAGAAGGAACACTAAAGGTAGAGTGGTAGTAGAGGTAGAATTAAAAATCCAAATAGAAGAAAGCATTTCACAAGAGGAGACGAACACCACCATATGAGTAGATAAGAAGGGTGCCATACTCTGAATAATTAGGCGCCTGTAGTATAGCCATGTTAGTTTTAGGATCAGAAATGAAGTAAGAAAAATAAAACAACACATAGAGCAAGGAACACAATAGATACCTTGGGAAAACCCTCCTTCTCAAGGGAGAAAAAACCAACAAGACTATATCGCTTATATATTTGAAGAACAAGAGTAGCAATCTACTTACAAATTAGGCTCTACACAAGGCCAAATATTATACACTATGTATGCATGTTGAGATAGTGCAATCTCATTGGATACTACACACAATAATGACACCTTTCCTTGAAGAAAATCTGCTACTCTTAGAAGTCGTTCTTGAACCCACATTAGTGGGTTACACTTTTTTTCCAACTTTGTCACTACCATATTCATTTTCAAAAAAACTTTAGATTCAAACACCTATTACTTCTAAAACATAAGGAATTTGTCGATGATGTGAACTAGTGATTTGTGTCATTTTGTTAATATTTGGAATCAATTTACTTCCATTTTTCTATCTCCCTCAAAAACTAGTTTTTTTCAAAAAAAACATTTTTAAAGAGCGACACTCACTTTGTATAGCATAACTTTTTTTCTATAATAGATATGAACGTGATTCTTTCGAATTTGGTTTTGTAACATTATCTTCAATATTTAATATTTTGTTAAGATTTGAAGTCAATTTAACTATAATTTTGACATACATTCATTTTATATTACATAACTTGTTATATATGTAACAAAAAAATTTCAGAAAGAGGACTTCAATACCTAGTGCATAATTTTTTTTCAGAATTTTCTGGGTGACATTTACTATTTTTCCATAAGCATTGAATAAATCAGTTCATGGTCAGTGAAAACCTTACCTTCATAAGAAATAAAATAAAAATATATTAATGAAATTAAATATATTAAAAATTATACTATTTGGAAAGCTTATAATAAGGGCTAAATATTTTAAAAAACAAAACTTCTAAATAAATTAATTTGACCCCCAAAAGATAATGTAAAATTAGTTTTTTATCAACATTTGATAGATGCAAAGGCAACTCTATTGCAAGTATGATTTAGAAGTAGAGAGGTTTTATCCAAGAAATTTTGATTTAAGAGCCTTTGATCTAACTCTATTCAATTAATTAGTTCAAATGGGACGTCCTAAAGCTTAAATCATTATATTTCTTAAAAAATGTATCATTTTAGCAAAACTTAGGATGTACGAAAAAGTGGAAACCAACATTGTGAGTTCACGTTGAACCTACTGCTAAAGTGTGAATCCTCTGCTGAAAATGTGCATTGGAGAATGAATGAATCGGTTGATGAAATGATCATCACCTTCTATATATACAAAGTAAGGTGCCTTTTCTCAAGCAAGTTGACTCTTCACAAGGGTCAACCTCATTCAAGAACCAAGACAATTTTTTATCTTGGGTTGGCCTTATAAATATAAAATAAAATAATTAGATAGAAAGTTCGACTTGCCTTGGGATTATTTAACTAACATTTATTATTTTGAATTTGAGGGAAGGATATCTCCCAAAGCTATAACATCAACACTCCCTCTTAGCTAGGGAGATATCCTTCCCGATATCCACATCATTGAGTCTCTCAACATGATGCCCATAATGGCTACACCCATTTGTTGAAAGCTCAAAGGTTCATTACCGAGTCCCTCAATGTGATGTTATCACGGAATCTCTCAACATGATTCCCACCATGTCTACTCCTATGTGTGGAAATAAACGCATGTACAAGTTCTTATCATGGAGTCTCCCAATGTGATTTCATCATGGAGTCTCTCAATATGACGTCCACCTACTCCCATGTATGGAAAAACACAAGTACAAAGAGTTCATCACGAAGTCTCTCAACGTGATGTTCTCATGGAGCCTCTCAACATGAAATCCACAATGGCTACTCCTAAAGGGTGGAAAGGACCACATCTCCATCTCAGAGATGGACAAGGGATTTCACCTCAGATTTCTCCCTCAGAGAAAATTCATTAACACAAATTGTCATAATGATGTCACTTCGTCGGAAGCTCCAAGTACTTTCATCAACCTCGTAACCTCCCCGTCCAATATTTCTAGAAATGCTTGCCTTACAGGAATGGTTTCCAATGCATGCCTTTGGCACTACTGACTTGTGAGAGTTTAGGACTGCCCTTCTCAACCTTGTCCTAGATCACATTGTTTTGAATAGGTTTGCAGGGTTACCAATGTCAAATTTAGATTGATTGTCTTGTGCAATTTTGTTCTTTGTAGCTGAAGAGGTCTTCCAAGGACTTAGCACCTAGCCTTTCAAAATTGCAACCCACTCAAAACCCGGCCTCAGCTCAGCACCACGACTGTACGAAACTACTCCTTAGCTCTAGCTTAGTGCAAAACCATTTCTTGGTTCCGACTTTGGTGTGGTTCAGAACCACTCCTTGGTTCCGGCTTGGCGTGGACTACTCCTCATCTCCAGTTTAGGATCCCTGCTAGCATATTTATGACTAGGCATCCCCCTCAGGTTGTGTCTTAGTGTGCCTCATTTCTGGCGTGGATTGGTGCACTCCTTTTTAGGGGAGCGGCTTGTGAACTATAACTAAGTACATTCTGAGACGTCCAACTCTAATAATGGGACAACCGAGTAAGATACTCGTGAAGAGAAAATCAACATACTTGTCATTCCTTTCAATTTCAACTCTTTACATGGCACAAAGAAGTAGTGATGCTCAGGATTAAACATACATCTCTCCTAGACCTGAGTGCCTTAACTGGGAGGCTAGATCCTAAATGATACTCTGGTATTATTTTATTAACTCATCTCTTTCCCTTAATAATATCGTCCCCCTTGCACAATGGATATGATTTAGTTGGCTGCGTAAGAAACTTGGAAAACACCGTAGCTGCTTGGTTATTAACTAAGCTGGACCTGACATGAATTTTCAGCTCCCATGAAACTTGGAAACCGATAATGAGCATATGAGTCAAACTTTGTCTTTTCTGACCACACACCTCATTTTGGCCACATCACCTACAAGGATCGAGCTTTGCTGACACATGGTGGTTGTAGACAAATTGACCTCCAAATATCACATGACAATATGGTAATATATTATAGCTTGCATCTAAGACTCCGCTCAGTTTCCCGTCTCCGTCACCTTTAGTCCCATAACCATTCCAAATTCTTGATTAGTAGTCCCAACCAATGGTGATAGAAGCGACAAGTGATGATTAATATTCTAGACTCTGCATATTGTGTAACGCTAATAACAATGTCTCTTTCTTTATTTGCTACTCCTTCAAGAATCACTGCTACTCATTCATCAAGCGGTACTCTGTCTCCAATATCGAATTCTTTTATGGGTTGTGGAATATACTAGTGTCGAATCAATGAGATCCAATAGTGATCAAATCCCACTAGTCGTTCTGGTATGAAGTGACCATCCAAAATGTATATACAACCATCTCTACTCACACAAATATTAGTGATATTTGGGTTGTTGTGAGCAGCCAACACAAATCGTTGCCTTCTGGATTGCAGACAAAGAGAGACGTGTAGACAACAAGAATGTTTGGCACAATTTAGATGGTGTCTATGAATAATTTCTCACTCCCAAGGAAGTTTTTTAATCTCACGAAGGTAGGAAGTGTCGAGGATGTAGCTAGAGCCTAAGGCTCGACCATAGGCCACCACGCTAAATCAATCAACCGTTCCATTCTTCTTCATCCCATATCTGATCGCTGATTTATAGAGGTTTTTGTCTATGTAAAGTCAACAAGAGTCGTTGCAGAAGATAGATAAGACAAAAATTATCATTCATGTCTTAACATTTTATATTAATGTCGTTCGTAGATGTAGGAAGAATTTGAAATGTCTATTATTGGAGAGATAAAATTCTTTTATAGGTTTGTAGATTTCACAAATAGATAAAGGGATATTCATTAGTCAAACAAAATACTTGAAGGAACTTTTAAAGAAATTTGGTATGGAAAATTCCAAATTGGTAAGTAGTCCTATGACTACAACTGATAAATAGACTTTGAAAGATGAATCAGCTCTTGTTAATCCGACAAGGTACAAATCTATGATTGGAGGATTACTATATTTAACTCAAATAAGACCTGATATAATGAATGCAGTATGTATTGTATCTAGATTTCAAGGAAATCCTAAAGAAAAGCATGAATAAGCAATTAAAAGGATTTTCCGGTACTTACAAGGCACAACAAATCTTGGTTTATGGTATCCTAACGATGAAAATTTTGACTTATGTGCATACATTAATGCAAATTGGGAAGGTGATGTAGATGATAGGACGAGCACCACCGGAGGTGCATTCTTTCTTGGTAGAATATTGATTTCTTGGATAAGCAAAAAACAAACTTGTACTTCATTATCTACAGCAGAATCAGAATATGTTGCAGCAACAACTAATTGTACTCAGGTATTATGGATCAAGCAAATGTTGAAGGATATAAAGGTAAAATGCAAAGAATCGATAATCATATATTGTGATAATTTAGCAATTGATATATTAAAGAATTTGGTATTTCACCCTAAGACAAAGCATGTTTCTATTAAGTACAACTTTTTGAAAGAGAATGTTGAAGCAAATGAAGTAAAATTGGTTTATGTGAATACTAAAGAGAAAATTGCAGATATCTTTACAAAGCCTCTACCTAAGGAAACATTTGATTATCTCAGAAAGAAGCTTGGGGTAATTTCCCCACCGACAAAGACTTATATGATGAAGATTGGCATCAAACCGTTAGGGACTAACAAAAAAATATTTTTCTGGCTTTGATGGAGGAGAGCTACTTCTTAGGGGGAGTAGTTGGCTGCATGTTATGTTTTTTTTAAAACTTAACTGTGTTGGCATTTGATGTCAAAGGGGGAGAGATATCTATGGAAAAACATCGTACTTTGGAGAGATGTATTGAGATGTATTTTTGGTTTTTGTTTCTATCACAGAACTTTGTATTGATTTACTCTTGGGAGATTGTTGGTTTATTTATTTTTGGCATTCTATTTTTGGCACTTTGATTTTTCTATCTAGTGTTGCCATCAATTCCAAAGGGGGAGATTGTTGGTATTATGGATGACTTTTTCATGTGTTGCATTGGTTTTATCATTTATGTCAACACTTGTCTTCTTGGAAAACTACATTTTTGATTTGGCACTATGGTAATATTGGATTTTTGTTCACCGATAGATAGGTTATGTGCTCACCAACAGGTTATATTGTTTACCGGTAGTGATGAAGAATTGCTATCATCTCGAGATCATTTAGTTATGTTGAAGACATTGATTGGAATCTTGGACTTGATGTTTTTCTTATTGGTCTAATCGGGTTGACAGATTTTCCTTTACTAGCAGATAAGTCTAGGTTATGGACCAGTACACATTTCATATTCCAGATCAACATGACACGTTATGGAGATTGTTTATTGATTAGTTAATGTATTGAGCCGACATGTTGTAATGCATCAGGACTTATTTATAATTGATTTTCATTGTAATATCTTTAGTGAGCCGACCTATACATTTGGTGTTAGGTTTTGTATAAATGTAAGATCATATTGAAGATCAGATATGTACATGGACATGGAAATGGTATGAGTGAATATTAAAGAGTAAATATAAGCAGATCCTTGTGCAAATCAAGAAGACATAATTTGAAGGTTAAAGGGAAGGTTATGAAGATGTTCAAAGGTTAAACCGGTACTGAATCCAACATTGTAAATGCTATTTTGTGTAGTACATTATCATTGGATTTAACCATCCAATTGTGTAGTCAGTGTGACTCCTATTTTGTGATTGAGCAGTGAGCTCTAGGCAGTTGGCCTTTCTGCATGTGTAGACCCCATTTGTATACACATACTATTTGTAGTAGTATCATCTAATTGTAGGTAAGGTTCCCACCGTGGTTTTTCCCTCACTGGGCTTCCACATCAACATCTTTGTGGCATGTGTTGTGGATGTTTTTTCTCTTTTTATTTTATACATTAAGTTAAACTGATACTGCTATATCTGTTAATTTTTTTTATTGGCACTTAAGTTTGGTTTACTGGCATTAAGTTTAAATTGGAATAACTTGCATTTAGATTACAATTTTATATAATTGGTTCACAACTGAGTCACCCCCCTCTTAGTTGTCATTCTGGTTCCTAACAACATGAACCAAATTAGGATGGAAACGAGTAGCATAGAGAGAAAGCATACCAAAAAAATAGGCACAAAATAACCACCATCTTGTACTAGACACCACACCACATACCCCGTAGGACCTACCTAGAACAAGGCATGAGGCAAGAAGCAAGATCCCCACCTAAAACCACTAAGATACAAATGGAATGGATAAAATAGACACACTCACCAAGGCATGAGAATAGATGGCCATTACCCAAAAAATTACCATTTTCGAAACAAACAAAAAAAATTGCTTACACACAAAATTGACCCAAAATCGGGCATGAAACCCTCAACAGGCCTCAAATACTCCACTAAGAATAAAAACAATAGTCAAAACCTGAAATAAAAATACAAGCTTGAATCAAGCAACCTGGGGGTGGTGCCTTTCCTCACTCCATCTCCATTATTGTCTTCATCATCTACCACCTTTGTATCATCTCCTCCATTTTCTTCTCTTAAGACCCTTGTAGTACTCCTACTTAGGCTCTCCATATTTCTAGTTGCTATTAAAGGGAATCTTTCACTATTAAAATATTTTTAAAATATTTTTAATTCTAATGAACTTTTTGATATTTGATATACCCCAAATTGTTACACAATTGGAACATTCTAGATCTTATGAAGAAAGGAGCATTGTCCCACCAAGATTTTAAAAAAGGTGAGAAGCTTAGATATAGAAACCACATATACTCAAATTTGAAGTGTGACTTGGACTTAGATCTAGATAAAGTGTTTACAACTATCATTTGGACTAGGTAATGGTCTGAAATAAATTGGGGGATAATCTTTAAAGCTCCTACATGAAAATGAAGAATCCAAATAGGGTTTACAAATAATTTATTATCTTTCTAAAATTTGTATTAAGTCTCTTCTTTTATTAGTCCAAGTACAGTTTCCATTTCAGGGAACATAATCATAAAGACTAATAATACTCACAAAAATATTAAAATCTTTCATAGACTTGGCTAGGGATATGATTCCTCCTTGATTATCATGTATTTATAATAAAGCATTAAATTCACTTCCTAAGATAACCTTTTCATTTTGGATATTATCTAGCATAATAGATAAAGAGTCTCATAAGATTTTTCTATCTACATTGCAAGTGGGTTGGTAAACATTGATAAGAAATAATGTATGCTAGATATGGTGTACCTTGACAACTGATCAATTAGCTTTTAAAAACACAAGCTCAACCTGTAATTTGTAAGTATTCTATAACACCACCAAGACTCTAGATGCTCCTAAGGAAAGTACTGATAGCACTTACCATCACTTCCACCCTTTAAAACTTAAAGAGCCTTGATAATCTAATAGTTTTTTTTCCTACAATAAAACCAAATCTGCATCAATCAAATCAAGTTGTGCCTTAATAAGGCACCTCTTGTTAGGGACCTTTATGCCACTAACATTCCATGTTCAGGGAAGCATCGTTGGGCTCAATTTTAACTTTCCTATTCTTAGCAAGAAGGCAGGTTGACCTTCTCTCCCTAGATCTACACTTCTTCCCCTTATCATGTGGGTCATCCTCTTCTTTCTTAAATCTTGTAAATCAAGGTCAATTGTGTTGTTCCTCTTATGAGGAGCTTTATTGATCTTTCTAGCCTTAGCATGGCTTTTTTTTTTGTGGTTTCCAACTTTCTTGTTTTAGGTTTAGTTTTAAGAAGAGCCACTTCCAAGGTTTCTGACTCCAAATTGATATAGGGCTTCTTACCTTTAGACTTTACAGTAGGGGTATTTTCACTTGAAGGTGGGCGGTTGATCTCAATAAGATTGATTTTAACAAAAGGCCATTGGGGCTCATTATTATTCCTAAAATTCCCAGGGAGCGTAAGAAAATGACTACAATGGGAGGAATGATTAAATGCATATTTAAATGTGACATAGATAAGCCCTTGATAGAGTGGTGGGTTAGCACCATTATTAATACTTGTAGAACTCAAAGTAAAGAGGAAATAAGGCAGATTAATTCTATGACCATGCCTAATGTAATTCAATATGGGTTAGTGATAGCAATTAATAGAGGTGTAGTGAACCTCTAAGGTAAAGAATTTTATAACAAAATAACTAACAATAATAAAGGGCTTAGGAAAAATAGAGTGACCTTACCCATTTTGCACCACCACTGACTTCTCTCCTTTTTCAATGAATTCCTTGATGTAGTACTTGTAATCGTTTGAGTTTTTGTTCATCTAACATCCTTAAATTGCACCATTTATAATTTTGACTGTATTTGGGGCCCTTTCCTTAGTTTTCTCATCCTTACGCTTGATATGGACCTAATTATATCGCTACCATGCAACAATTTTCAAATTATATCATTTTACCTTCAATAGCACCTTAACCCTTGCCCAAATAAAGGGTAGGAGTAGGGCATGGCACCTTGGTCCTCACTGGGACCATGGCACCATGACATAGTCCTCCTTAGTTGGGCCCTAATTTAAACCCCTTTTCCCAATCCAAATTTTAGGCAAGAATCCCCTCCCCATGTCGGCCTATGTCAGAAAATTAATATGTTTGACGACAGGAAAGTATATAAGGAGGTATTTCCATCTAATTTGGGCATAAGGTGAATATAAGGCAAGGAGATAGGTGAACATAAGGTGAAATACATTCAAGAAATCAAGCATTGAAGCATTCATTATCAACCATTTCTAGATGTCTTCAAGGCTGCATATTCTTCATCTATCCATTGTGGAGCAACATTACATCATTGATTTGCAAGAATGTGTGTGTGATTAGGATTTTGGTCATGTTCATGCCATTTCTTACAATATATTTGATTAGATTGAAGAAGAAAAACATCATTATCAGTCATTGCAGATCTGAGGTATATCCTTGCATCATTTTATTTTAGTATTTACAATATTTCATTCAAGGTTGATTCCAAATTGGGGCTTGACTTAGGGTAACCCCTATTCCCAACCTATTTCCCCTTCTTTATATGTTTAGGAAACAAGTATAGAGTTGTACCCTTCAGAATAAGCTTCATTCACAAAGACAAATCAACCAATTTCAACATGTGAAAATTTTTTAGTACCGTGGTGTCATGCCATGGTCCTGGCATTTTAGAAGATTTTTTTAGGATTAGATCTTAATCAGCTTATACCACTTGAATCTAGGTGCACGCAAAAATATCAAATCTACAGGTCACTATTTTTTCAGTTTTACCTTCATTTTTTGGTACTTTACCTATTTCAACATTTCAAGTTACAAAAGAGGAAACCCAAATCAATCCAATCCATTTAGTATTTAATCCTTATCAAATTTGTGACTAAATCTAGTGGATTCTAAACCTCTCTTGAATGTAAAGGTCCCGAGTGAAATTGATTTATTGATTTCTCTCTTCTACATTGCAAATTGCTAAATTAAATTTTCCCCTTTACACTTCTCAACTTTCTTGCCCTCATTCTTCAACCCAGTTACCTCTTCTATAAACTCTAGCAAAACAACAAAGAAATTATAGGCAGTTAAAACTTTTCCATTCTGCCAAGAGTTGCAAAATATCACCAAAAGGGCTCTGTTATAAACCTTCATGGCTAAGAATAAGCAAGTCATACCCACTCTATGAAAAATATCCCATAGCTCTTCATTTTTGTGAGCCTCTTTACATATTTTAGGCTTTGTCCTCTTCAAAGGGCCCCCCATTTTAAAAACCTTAGGCACAATGTTATGGCAGGCAGTTTGAAAGTGACGTACAGGAAAATGATAACTTATAATTCCAACCTGACCAGATAATTTTTTTGACCAAAAAGGCTAACTTTAGACTAATCTTCATCGATGTCCCCACTGTTAATCCTAGAGGATCTAGTTAATATTGATAGGGGGGTGAATCAGCATTAATAAAAACTGAAACTTTCAACACCAAAACAAGCTTATCTCATATTAGAAACATTCAACACTTAAACCAATTCTTCATAACATATTTCCTTATCAAATCTACATAATCATTTTCTCTTATGAAAACTTATTAATCAGATTTTCCATCAATTCATCATATCAAAAAACACTATTATCAACTTATTAACTGATCATAATGCTTCATCAATAATATAATCATCAATACTGGTATCCACTTTAAGATCTGTAATAAACATACATGAACTGTCTTAACCGATTATTAGAAATAAAACATGAACATCACAAGAAAAACATTCCACATGGGTAAAAGGACAAAACTGTGTCACATTTCAGGCCAACTTATCAACACAAGTGAATTTAATTAATTATAACTAAAAATTAATTTTATTCAAACATATATTCTATGGAGATTCACTATAGCTATCTTATATATGGGCCACAATTTTTCCAATTGAAATTGTCTACTAAATGTATATATTATACCACTTTGGGTCTAATTACCAAAATAAATTTGTTATATTGAAAAACTTGGTATTTCAACAACTCCTATTCTTATTAATAATATTTTTTTAAAAATGTAAAAATACCCTTTTATAGATCTATAAGTGAATTTTCCAAAATATACATCTTTAAATATTTCGACTAGTTTTTATATTTAAATTTTTTTATTTATTGAAAGTAGGTCATTAGCACTAAAATATAAGGTTTTTATCTTGGAAAGGAAAAATACTAAAATTTATTTAAATTTTTTGAAAATAAACGCACTAGAGAAAAGAGTCTATGTCAAGATGATATAATTCTTTTTAAATTTTGATAAATAATTAAGAAAAAGGTGACACCAAATGGAAAGAGTTATATTTCAACACACACAACTTTTGAAATTTATTGAAAAATATATATATACATAAAAAATAGTTTAAAATATATTTTTTCACTAAAGTTTCAAGTTATCAATATATGCAAAAAAATGAAAAAAAAGAGAGATAAAATTTACTATATAAAGTGTGATGCCTCGTGTAACTTCAATTTCAGTATTTTATTAGCAACTAAATTATAGTGTTTACTTTATAAGAAAGTATATTCAAATAATATTTTAATTTTTTTTTAAATTACAAACATAAAATACACACAAAAAAAATTCATTTTATTAGTTTACATCATTTCAAAATTCAAACCATATATTTCACTTTTTATTGATTCAATTTAGAAAGTAGAATCCACATTGGCCATTTCCTTTATAAAAGTGAGACACAACTTTATGCTTTTACCCACACATGAACACCACAATTTTCACGTGGAAATCCAAATAGGCAAAAAACCACGGTGGGAATTGGTACCCACAAATATTTTGCACTCTTTTGGAATACGCCCTGTTAGGAGCCAAGCCCAATTATAAGCTTACAATTATGCCCCATTAGGAGCAGACCTTGTTAAGAGTCACCTGGTTAGAAGATTTATGTCAGCCCTATTAGAAGCTTTGATCTGTTAGGATCAACCTTGCACGAGGATTTAGAACTCAGTTATCGAGTCACCCTGTTAGGGGATTTTACAATATGATATATATTAGGACCTACCAATTAAGGGATTTTAGCTGTTGTAATTGTTAGAGGACAACAATGAACGATCTATGTATAGCACTTAACTTCTTGGTTGATTAGATTCAATTAAGTTCTAAGTCTGTATCACTCTGACAGAACTTCTCACACACCCTGGTTTTGTTTCACACACTTCTCAAAATCACCGACACTTCAAAACATCAACCTTACTAATATTATTAACTTTTACAACTAGGTTGGTATCAAAACCCTAAGACTTACTACATAGATCATCACAGATCTTTACAACTCATTATAGATCATCATATGGATCATTACAATCAATTATAAATCAATATTACTTATTGAATAATCATAAATTATCATGATAAGTCAATCTAGTACAAAGTCAAACCCTTAGCATATTCTGATAAGAAATTTGCACATTCCCAAGAATTTTTTTCACCAAACATGCTAAAACATGTTTCAAACAAATCACGTGGTTTTTGTCGCATTATCATCAACACGTGAACTTGATGTAGATCACCACCAAAACTACATCATAAATTCAAAACATGCCATCTAGTAACCATCAGAGGATGCGGTTTTTGTTACATACTCAAATCCATCATAAAATCTTATGTATCAAACCACAAGTCACCAAACATTGCCAATCACCCGATTCCATCAAAACTTACCTGCTTTATTGGTTAATGTGCTAATTCACAGTCTTGCTAGTAAACTCTGTCAAACTGTCAAACTCTTACTCTAGTAGACCAAATCACTTAGACAACAAGTCAATCACCAAAAACCAACTGTAAACACCATTAAACATTAGTTGACCCTTGGTGTCATCAATGACAACACAAATAACTGATCATGTCATCTTTCCTCTGCTGGTACAATCATCCATCATCATCTTAACATCATCAGTTATGTCAAACATGCCAACAATCTTCCCCTTTGGCATTCATGGCAACACTAAATATCATCATACTCAATTCATATTGTTCCGCTCTATTTTGGACCTTCTCTACAACTCTTCTCTTCTTTGTTGCACCTCATCTACCGATTACACTCTGCCTTCAATTACACATATTATCCTCCTGATCATATCTCTTCTCTTAACTAATCATATTTCTTCTCCCCCTTTGACAGCTATGCGAAGGGTGCATCACAAATCATCAATTATGTTCTAGCTATTGTCTTCAACATGTCCGTAAACTCATCTAAGTTGCTCCCTCTGTGGAGTAGCCTACATCTATCAATCCAAAGTGAAAAATAGTCATGAAGCCCACTAGATTGATGCATCATCCATTCTAGTTCTTTTTGAGTACGTGGGTGTGACCCCTAATTTATCTATGAGATACTCAAAGGTGGTCTTCAGCAATGGGTTTATGAAAATGTCTACTAGCTACTCTTTGCTTGTCACATACTCTATTTGGACTTGTTTTTCCTATACTCTTTCCCTTAGAAAATGATATTTCTGATAGTTCTGATACTTAAAGATAAGTACAAATGCCAAGCTAATAATATGAGAGGGCGGGGGTGAATCATATAAACTTAATCTTCCATAAAAACTACAGATTCAACATCGGCAACATATACTTCAGTAATATAACAAAAAATGCTAAACATGTAAACTCAAAAGCATATAAATATCATAACACTCATAACACTAGATTTAACATGGAAACCCAAATAGGGAAAACTACTGTGGGATTTCGGACCCACTAAGAAATATACTCTTCTAGAGTATGCTCGGCTAAAAGCAAATCTTGTTAAAGATTACAAACACATTGCTAGATGTGACCCAGTTAAGGGATTTCCCTCAGATCTATTAGGATCTTCACCTTGCTAGAAGTGACCTTGTTAAAGGATTTTAAACACTCAATCAGAATGTCACCTTGTTAGAGGGTTTTAAAAATAAGACTCTTATGTCCACTCGTTTAAGATATTTTCTATCACTTCACAAAATAACAGTAATGAAAAATCTATCTGCAACTTCACATCTAAAATGCTAAAGCAGATTCTTATTTGCTCAATACAATATAGGCATAGAACTAATATTTTCCATCTTCTAGGCTCTATACTCTATTATTCAAATAGGTCTTCAAGCTTCTGTGCTCGATAATCACTATGTAGAATCCATGTGCATACACTTGCCCACATACATTGTTTATCAACAATTCCCTATTTATAAACAATTTGCCAACCACTTAATCTCCTTGATCACATTTCCCATGATCAATCATAGCCATTAGATCTTCAAACTTTGACTAGGTTCAATGCATCCTTTGATCTAAAAATTTTTTACCCCACCTTGGAACTTGCATACATTTCTTGGATCTTGTGCTAGGGTATTGTGGTTCAATCCGAGCTGTAGATCTTCCTGCCCATTTTCCTTTTCCATAGATTCTTTAACAAACTTCATTCATGACATACCAATCATTTAATCATAGCCAGCTCATTAGCTGCCTTCATTAAATAATGCATGTAATCATTTAATGCATCTTGTTATTACTCGGTTGCAACTCGGTAAATACTAAACTTCACTCGCTAGACATTTTGCCTTCATTAACCAATAGCGATAACCCTAGGGTTTACTGACTAGGTTCCTTAGGGTTTACTGACTAGGTTCTTTGCTCGGTAACATAGTATAGTATTAACCTTACAATCAATAACATATGTAGGATATCAAAACAATCTAATCATCATGATCTCATCATTATCTGACTCGGTAATAGTTGCCCATTGAATAACTTATTTCTTCCCTTATCCATCATATTCTTTCTGTGTCTTTTACCGACATCTTTATACTCATCAAATCATACTTCTCAAGATATGGCAACATCATACTGAATTAGAAAATCAATTTCTTGACATCAATGACAAAATAATAATATTAAGACAGTAAATATCCTTGATCAGTTATATCCATAATCATCAACAACCTTCTCAATATCCTTATTGAAATGCCATCAATCTCTCCTTGTCTGTTATAATGCCAAATGCCAACAATCTTCCCCTTTGGCATTGATGGCAAATCCAATTGATTTGACCTAATTGATTTGGATTTCTATGAGATTCTAAAATGATGAAATGCTCTCCTTTTGTCATCAGAATTCTCCCCCATACATTAGTCTTCTCCTCTTTTCTTCAATCTATCTTTTCTTCTCTAGTCTTCTCCAGTCTTCTCCCTCTTTGACAACAATGACAAAAAGTAAAGAACTAGAACATAATTTCTTCCTGTATGAAGTGATTTCCTGTTGTTGTGTGTCAACTTAGTCTCGGTCAGAGCATTTTGTCTTTAATTCTTGTTCCCTGTATTGTTTTCTGCACACCTTTAGAAAACATTCTAAAGTGTGTAAATCAGCATCAACTCCTAGAAGATATTCTGTAGAGTCATCAAATTGATGCTTTCACCGAACCAGGTCAGTGAGTAGAAGATAGGGGTAGGACCCCTAACTTACTTTTGAGATACTCAAAAGTGTCTCTTGGCAGTGGCTTGGTGAAGATATCTGCTATTTGTTCATTTGTGCTAACATATTCCAACACCACTTTCTTCTCTTGAGCTTCTTCTCTAAGATAATGATATTTGATAGAGATGTACTTTGTCTTAGAGTCCATAATAGGATTTTTTGAAATGTTAATGGCACTAGTATTGTCACAGAATATAGTTACTGGCTCGATAACTTTCTCATTTATACCTTCCAACAGTTGTTTGATCCATGCTATGTTGGTACAATTCAATGCTGTAGCAATGTATTTAGCTTTTGTTATTGACTGTGAAACACATCTTTGTTTCTTGCTAAGCAAACTCACTAGTCTTTCTCCTAAAAAGAAAGCTCCTCCACTTGTGCTTTTTCTTTCATGAATGTTGCCTGCCCAATCAGCATCAGTATAAACTTTTAAATCAAAATCATTTCATTTCTGATATACTAAGCCATAATCCTTAGTGTCTTTCAAGTATCTGAAAATTCTCTTGATTGCTGTCATGTGTGTTTCCTTCAGATTTGCAGAGAATCTTGCAACTATACCTACTGCATGTGTTATATTTGGCCTACTGTGAACAACATATTGTAGCTTCCCAATCATAGATTGGTAAAGTGTCTCATCAATGGATGTAGATTCATCATTCTTTGATAGTTTACAGTTGGTAGTCATAGGAGTACTTACTAGTTTTGAATCCTCCATTCCAAATTTCTTCAAGATTTCCTTTATGTACTTGGATTGAGTAATGAAAATCTCATCTTTCATTTCTAGTAGCTGTAAACCTATAAAATACTTTATCTCACTGATTAATGACATCTCAAATTCTTTTCTCATTTCATTTCCAAAGTTCTTACATAGAGAGTCATTTCCACAAAATATAATATCATCAACAAATATGGTTGAGATCAGTATTCCAGTTTCATCATTCTTCATGTACATATTGATATTTTCACTTGTTCTTATAAAACCAATCTTGATTAAATAAGAGTGCAATCTTTGATACCATGCTCTAGGTGCTTGTTTCAAACCATATAAATCTCTGTTCAATTTACATACCTGATCTTTATTATTGTCTTCAGCAAATCCTTCAGGTTGTTCAATAAAAACTTCTTCTTCTAATACTCCATTCAGAAATGCAGATTTGACATTCGTTTGATATACCTTGAAATTCTTGTAAGTAGCATATGCCAACAATGTTCTTACTCCTTCTAATCTAGCAACAGGTGCAAAAGTCTCACCATAATCAATTCCTTCTTCTTGGGCATAACCTTTGCAAACTAGTCTTGCTTTATTTTGAATGACCTCTCCTTTTTCATTTAGCTTATTTCTGAAAATCTATTGTACCGATTACATTTTTGTCCTTCAGTCTTGGGACCAGTGTCCATGTGTCATTCTTCTTGATTTGATCAATCTCTTTTGTCATAGCATTTATCCAATCTTCACTGTTAAATGCCTCTTTCACTATTCTCGGTTCAAATTCAGATATCAGACATGTGTTCTATCTCAGTTTATTCCTTGTCATCACTAGATCATCCTTATCTCCTATAATCTGACTTGTGCATGATGTCTTTTGACATACTTGGCTAATACAGGCTCGGTAGGCTCTGTATGATCTTCTTCATCACTCGGTAATTGGATATTCTCTTCATTTCCTTCTACATTTTTCTCGGTAGGACTTGTCAGTTGAACATAGACAAATTCATCATAATCTCCAAGTTCCTTGGAATTTCCTTCATCATTTCTTTCTGCAAATTCATCAATTTTCACATTTGCACTTTCTACTATTTTGTTAGATGATTTGATTAGACATTTAAATGCTTTACTTCTAGAAGAATAACCAAGAAATGTTCCTTCTTCACTTTTCTGTTCAAACTTGCCATTTCTATCATCCTTGTGTACATAGCATCTACTTCCAAAGATTTAAAAATAACTTACATTAGATTTCTTGTCATACTAGATTTCATATGATGTCTTCAAAGTACGTTTCTTTAGTTGTACTCGGTTCAGGGTGTAAACTACTATGCTTATTGCTTCTCTCCAAAATGTTTGTGGTACTTTCTTTTGAATCATCAGGGTTCTGGCACAATCCACAATAGATCTATTTCTTCTCTTAGCAATTCCATTTTGTTGTGGAGATCTCGGTGCAGAGACTTCTCTTTTAATATCATGATCATTGAAGAATAAGTTGAACTCATCAGATGTGAACTCTCCTCCTCTATCTAATCTAATACATTTCAATTGTCTTCCTGTTTCATTTTCAACTCTTGCCTTGTACCATTTAAACATTTGAAAAGCTTCTAATTTTTCTTGTAAAAACATAACTGACATCATCCTTGAGTAATCATCCACAAATAATATGAAATATTTATCACCATAATAACTTTGAACTTTTATAGGACCACAAAGATCAGTGTGCACAAGATTTAAAATTCTCTTAGAAGTGTAAGAGTTACTTGTAAAGCTTGATCTTGTCATTTTACCCATCTGGCATCCTTGGTACATAGCATTCTCAGGTTTTTCAAGACTCGGTAGACCTCTTGCTTGGTGCTTCTTGCTTATTTTGATCAGATTATCAAAATTTACATGATAAAACCTTTTATGCCATAACCAGGTATCATCTATCTTTGCATAGAAACATTTATTCTGAGTTGAGTCAAGGTGAAATGTATTACCTTTTGTTTGTGTCCCAGGAGCAGCTAACTTTCCATTCTTGTCATGAACTATGACAATTCCTTTCTAAAATTCTATTCGGTATCCTATATTGTTTAGCTGTGCTACACTCAACAAATTGTATTTCAAACCTTCAACCCAATAAACGTCATTGCATGTTGCATTTTCAAGAAGTGTTATAGATCCTTTACCTCTTACCGGACATGGTGCATCATTACCAAATCTTACATAGCCTCCATCATAGTCTTCTAACATATATAACAAACTTGTGTTTGTCACCTGTCATGTGATGTGAGAATCCACTATCTATGATCCAAGAATCATTAGTATTTATGTGAGATATAAGGGCTTTTTCTTCAAACCTTTCTTCATCTGATCCATCTTTGATAGCCACATAAACTACTTCCTTTGTATTAGTTTCATCTGATTTATCATCATTAGATTCCTCATCGGCTATTAAGCATGACTTTCTATCTCTTCTTTTGAAGTCTCGGTGTCCTCTATAATGATTATCTTTCTGTTCGTCATCTCGGTAATCTCTCTTTTTAGTAGAATCTTGTCAAGATAGTTAGAAGCCATATGTCCTATCTTATCACAATTGAAACATTTCAAAGGTAGTTTTCCTTTATACTTACCTTTGCCTCTCGGTAAAATAGTGCTTCAAATTCTTCTTGCTTTCTGATTTCCTCATACAGTTTGTGTACTTCCTCCATGTTCTTGCGAAATATTTCACTTGCTCCACTATGATATCCTTCAGAGTAATTATACTTTCTTTCATTGTAATCATTAGATTCATCAAGATGAAAAGAACTAAATGCAGATTCAACTTTATTTACCAATGACCCACTGTTATCAAAGTTACTTAACTCAAATGCATGTAGCTTACCAATAGTAGCATCTAAAGAAACTGGCATATTAGGTACAGACCTCAATTCATTGATTGCACAAACTTGGATTACATTAGCTGGTAGAAGGGTTCTTAACAACTTACTTGTTATATCTTTTCCTTCAATAGTTCCACCGACTCCTTTGATTTGATTGACAATCTCCTTTAGTCTTGTATTGTACTGGGTTATGTTCTCACCTTCCTTCATCCTCATAGATTCAAGTTGTCCTCTTAGACTATCCACTTTTTCTCTTTGAACATGTTCATCTCCTCCATATACAGATATGAGCTTGTCCCACATTGCCTTTGCATCATTGCAACCTTCTAGCACATTAAACTCTGAATCGGTCAATGCAGATGTTATTTCAATCATTGCTTGGATACGTTCTTGCTTTGCCTTTATCTCTTCCATTGTCAATGGATAAGTGCTCGATGTGATGAAATCATTCTCTAGATAATATACATCATATTCTCCAACTCCTGATAGGTGCAGCTTCATCCTTTTCTACCATGTACAGAAACTTGACTTGTTTAGCTTTGGTGCATCCCTCCTATACATATTTGGATCTTTTCCTCAAGTACCTTTAAACTTTTTCTTCTAGAGTCCAAAGCTCTGATACCAATTGATAGTTATGATACTTAAATATAAGTATAGATGTCAAGCTAATAAGATGAGAGGGGGGGTGAATCATACAAACTTAATCTTCCATAAAAACAACAAATTCAACCTCAGTAACATATACTTTAGTAATATAACCAAAACTACTAAACATGCAAACTCAAAAGCATATAAACATCATAACACTCATAACACCAAATTTGACATGGAAACCCAAATAGGGAAAAACCACTGTGGGATTTTGGACCCACTAAGAAATATACTCTTCTAGAGTATGCTCGGTTAAAAGCAAATCCTATTAAAGATTACAAACACATTGCTAGATGTGACCCAGTTAAGGGATTTCCCTCAGATTTGTTAGGATCTTCACCTTGTTAGAAGTGACCTTGTTAAAACATTTTAAACACTCAATTAGAATGTCACCTTGCTAGAGGGTTTTACAAATAAGACTGTTAAGTCCACTCGGTTAAGAGATTTTCTGTCACTTCACAAAATAACAGTAATGAAAAATCTATCTGCAACTTCACATCTAAAATGCTAAAGCAGATTCTTATTTGATCAATACAATATAGGCATAGAACTAATCTTGTCCATCTACTGGCCTCTATACTCTGTTATTCAAATAGGTCTTCAAGCTTCTATGCTCGGTAATCACTATGTAGCATCCCTGTACATACACTTGCTCGCATACATTATTTATCAATAGTTCCCTATTTATAAACAATTCGCCAACTACTTAATCTCCTTGATCACATTTCCCATGATCAATCATAGCCATCAGATCTTAAAACTTTGACTAGGTTCAATGCATCCTTTGATCTGAAAACATTTTACCCCACCTTGAAACTTGCATACATTTCTTGGAACTTGTGCTAGGGTATTGCGGTTCAATCTGAGTAGTAGATCTTCCTGCCGATTTTCCTTTGCCATAGATTCTTTAACAAACTTCATTCACAACATACCAATCATTTAATCATAGCCAGCTCATCAGCTTCCTTCATTAAATAATGCATGTAATCATTTAATGCATTTTGTTATTACTCGGTTGCAACTTGGTAAATACTAAACTTCACCCGATAGACATTTTGCCTTCATTAACCAATAGCGACAACCTTAGGGTTTACCAACTAGGTTCTTTACTCGGTAACATAGTATAGTTTTAACCTTTCATTCAATAACATATGTAGGATATCAAAACAATCTAATCATCATGATCTCATCATTGTCTAACTCGGTAATAGTTGCCCATTGAATAACTTATTTATCCCCTTATCCATCATATTTTTTCTGTGTCTTTTACTAACATCTTTATACTCATCGAATCATACTTCTCAGGATATGGCAACATCATACTGAATTAGAAAGTCTATTTCTTGACATCAATGACAAAATAATAATATTAAGACAATAAATATCCTTGATCAGTTATATCCATAATCATCAACAACCTTCTCAATATCCTTATTGAAATTCCAACAATCTCTCCTTGTTTGTTATAATGCCAAATGCCAACAATTTCCATTCTATGTGCTTAGTTTTTGCAGGTAGCATAGGATTTTTTGAAATATTAATTGCACTAATATTATCACAGTAAATAGTTACCAGTTTAGACATATCAAATCTGAATCCTTCAAGCACATGTCTCATCCAGATTGCCTGCATGCAATTCATTGATGTTGCAACATACTCTGCATCTATTGTTGACTGAGAAACACAAGTTTTCTTCTTACTTGTCCAAGCAACCAATCCTCCTTCAAGAAGAAAATCTCCACCGATAGTGGTTTTCTAGTCATCTACATTGCCTACCCAATTTGCATCAGTAAATACATTCAAAGAAAAATTTCTTTTATAAGGATACTGTAGACACTTAAAAATAATTATTTTAATTATTCCTCACATAATTAATTAATTAATTATCTTAATTCAAATTCCTCTCAATATTAATTAAATATAATTAATATTGTCACTATAGCATATGATTGATTTATTTAATAAATCAATCCCTTTCTTTATTCTTCTAAAAAAAATCAAATCCTCACAAATCTTCCTCTTAGCTAATTGATTTCAAGTAATTAGTTAATCTACATGATTCCTACAAATCATCTTCTTAATTCATTCTTGTAGAAACTCCTTAAACTCACTTAACATTATTCTTCTAATTTTTTATTCCCTCCACTCATTCTCTATCCTAGTCAAATTCTCCTACAAATATTAATCCCACCTAATATTTCCTCTAATCCCCCTTTTAATGAATCGTTAATGGCTAATCACCATGATTAGCCACAAAGTCAACTCCTTGCTTTTAAATACTCTTTTCTTAGATGAATGTAAGATTTTTGAAATCTCACATTCCTCCAGGCATTCCCTCTCCCAAGGAATTTTTAATTCTTTTTTTTATTCCTCCAATCCCAATATTATCCTTTTTTGGAGAATTTCTAATTTCTCCAATGCACCTTGTGGAGTGTAGAGATACGAAATGCCTTTAAGGCATATTTCTTGGTCTCCACACCCTCTGTTGGAGCTTGTGTGAGCTCACAAGTAAATCTTAGCCCTTTATCTTGAATCCATCCCAGCGATCCATTTTTCTTTCCTCTTCTTATAAATAAAGGGCTCCATCCCTTCATTTGAAAATCTCAAAATCCAGTAAGCTTATGCTGCCCTTTTGAGCCCAGAAAATCATCTGGGCAACTTGATCATCTCATCCTTATCATTTTACAAATCCATTCCATTTGTGCACAACATTAGAGAGGCATCCACATCTAGCAATCAAAGGAGCACATCAAGTGAAGCATTATCAAGGGGCGCCTTCACTTCATCAAGCTCAATCCAAAGGAGAAGGTAAAATAGCAAGGTGAAATGGCCTTTTAATGATATTTTAGCATTCTGCATGTTTATTTCGTTATGTTTTGATCATTTGACCTTCAAATCTATTTTCCTCTCTTCATTTTGGCATACCCAGTGGGACCCACGTCCCTAAGAACTAATGTTTTTCTTTTTTTGAGGTTTTTGTGAGTTGTGAGACGTAGGTTCCAGAATAGCACGACTGCAGAAAAAAAAAATCTTTTTTCCAGGTTCTAGAATAGCGGCTCTATATTTCTGCGCAACAGCTTCTTTTCTATTTTTGTTTCTATTTTTCTTGTTTCTATTTCAGTTTCAACACGATAGCTTTGCGATTAGCATGAACGTTGTTGTGGGAATTTGAATTCCTGTTATTCGATTTGTTATTTGCTCTGTTATCCGCTCTGTTTAATTATAATCTGTGTGAAAGTAGGAGAGTATGCTCATCTATATAGATAGTCAGAAATCTAGACCTTTCACTTTTCTATTCTATTTAATGCGACTGTATGCTTTGACTATAGGAAAGTGTGAAAATAGGAGAGTATGCTCTTGTCTATCTGGACAATCAGAAATCCGGACCTTTGACACTTTTCTATCTGTTTAGTGCTACTATCTTCTCTGTTAATCTAGCTAATTGTAGTCTGCATTTCTTTTTTTTCATTTCCTGTTATCTGCTCTATTTAAATATAATCTGTCTAACCGCAGAAAAGTGTGAAAGTAGGAGATTATGGTCTTGTCTATCTAGACAATCAGAAATACGGACCTTTGACATTTTTTTTTATTCTGTTAAATTTATGGTTTCTGCTCTGTTAAATCTAGGGTTTCTGTTTGCTCTGTTAAAGCTAGGGTTTTTATCTGCTATATTAAATCTAAGGTTAAAATTTAAAAAAAAAAAAATTATTCTATTTTTTCACCATATCTTCTTTATCTCGACTCCATTTTCCTCCAAATTCACCAGATTCTCCGCATTGCCATTTTCCACATTTCCTTCCTTGGGGGCCTTATCCCAAAAATCCACTTTTTGAAGCCCAAAATCTTGTATTTCTATTTTTAGGGTTTGTCATAACTTCTTCTCCTTTTATCCAATCACCTCCAAATTTTTTCCATATTATTGATCTCCAACTTTTGCTTCTTTGCCCCTCTTTGACAAATTTTCCCATTCCTTCATCTCTCCTCCAAAATCTCCATTTTTCGCTTGCCTATCCCTTGGAAAGTGGCAAAAACCTAGTCAAACCCATTTACCCATCAAAACTTTCCTCAAATCTATATTTGTCATTAGTAAAAAAAAAATTATTCATGTTTTTCTATTCATTCCCAAAAAATAAAAAAAAATTAATACTTTTGTCATTTTGTTGCTTTTTGTAGGATGCTTGTTGAAGACTCTTTTTCCAAACTACTAATCAAGTTGTTTTGCAAGACGCTTTTGAAGACTCCATTTTTCAAACTACTAATCAAGTGGTTTTGTAGGTTGCCTAGCTGATTCAACCAAATATTGTGCATTTATTTAAATTAGGCACCTAGATATTAATTAAAATGGAATGAACCATTGTCTTATGTGTCTTTAAGAAAAGCGTAAATGTAGGAAAGTATGCTCTCATCTTACTAGACGATCAGAAATCCAGACCCTCCAACCTTTTTTTGTTTGATTGTGTGTTTACCTCTAGTGGGCTTGCCCTCCAAACTTTCTCTTTGAGAAGGTAAGAGGGGAACGGCCCAAGTGAGTACACCTGGACCTGGGGTTCCTAACTCACTATAATAAATAGGCCATTGACTATGAAAGGGTTAATGGTTAAGGCTATATGAGAGTTCACTCTTACATTGGGTGCTTAGTAGGATCCTAGAAATCTTAATCATGCTTGCGTGACTACTAAGTTCTTGGTGCTTCATTGGGCTATAGGCCTCAATTGTGCTTGCACAACTTTGAAGGGTAGCTCCTAACAGGAAGACTTACTAAACATCTTGTTCATAGTGGCCAAAAACCTTCGAGTCATTGGTGCAAGAGGTCGGACCTCTGAAGCGGCCCATATTCTTACGGGCCCTTAGTAGAGACAAAAAGTTTTCCATGAGGAGTTTTCATGGGAATTGATGCTTGGCTGCCCCAAGAAGTGAGTGCCGTGGAGGGGAGCCAGTGGGGTAAAACATCTAAGTGTCCACTCTAGGTAAGCGTAGATGGGAAACCAATTGGGATTCAATGACTATTGTCCTTGCTAGCCTTAAGAATGTTGTATATGAGCATGAGTGTCTTTGATATACTATGCATTTGATCATTGTGTTTGCTTTGTTTGATACATACTTGCCAAGAGTAGACTAAAAACACATCACTATCCCCAAACACTTTGCAAAAACATTTGTCAATACACAAACAATTGTCCAAGTCATTACCCACACAAAGTCCAAAATTGCATCAAAACTCTGTCCATCCCATTTTTCATATGCCTAAGAGAGAAGTTAAGAGTCCGTCATCTCCATCAACATTCAAGTTTGTCCTTTGAAAAACCAACTATCATCCAAATTAGGGTGGTCATATCCCTTCATACAACTTGTCATTCAAATCTATCCTCCATTAAGTCATATTCATGTCAAAGACAACCTAGTTATCAAGTTTCTTCTAGACCATCACTACCATACCTTCTTCATCAGTCATCCTCAAATTTCTTAAATCCTTTCATCCTCAATTTTCTTAAATCCTTTCATCACAAATTTCTCAAATCCTTTCATCCTCAATTTTCTTAAATCCTTTCATCACAAATTTCTCAAATCCTTTCATCCTCAATTTTCTTAAATCCTTTCATCACAAATTTCTCAAGTCCTTTCATCACAAATTTCTTAAATCTTTTCATCACAAATTTCTCAAGTCCTTTCATCACAAATTTTTTAAATCCTTTAATCACAAGTTTCTCAAGTCTTTTCATCCTGAAATTTCTCAAATCCTTTCATCACAAATTTCTCAAGTCCTTTCATCCTCAAATTTCTCAAATCCTTTCATCACAAATTTCTTAAGTCCTTTCATCCTCAAACTTCTTAAATCCTTTCATCACAAATTTCTTAATTCCTTTCATCCTCAAATTTATTAAATCCTTTCATCACAAATTTCTTGAGTCCTTTCATCACATTTTTCCTAAGTCTTTTCATCACAAATATCGTGTATGGTCACAACTCGATCCCAAAAGAAAAAGATGGCTGAACAACAATATGGTATGCCGGACATTGATGTCTTATATGAAGATCCCATGCAAGATCACACACAAAGTGGGAAACCTAGCGATCAAGATCAAAGTAAAAATCTTGACATGGTTAACCAAGATGAACTTTGTCCAGAAGTGCAAAATTTCCTAGCAGATTCTTATAACCAAGAGATGATGGAAAAGTTTATTAAACACAATCCTACTACACTTCTGAAAACTCTCCTTGAACATGGAGCTCAACTTTTGCCTGAATTTAATAGATCCGCTCTCACCCAAAAACCACAAGGAGACTTCGCTCTCACACAAAGTGCTGCACCTACTATTCAAACTCAATCAATTACAACCCCATCAATCATCCAAGCTCAATCAATGCCACCTGCGGTACCTCCCACCATGGTCTCCATCCCACCTTCTTCCTCCTTACCATCTATACCACTATCAAATCCGATCTCATCCACTCTCCAACAAACTTCTATACCACCTCCTTCTATTCAAACACAAATTTCTATTCCACAAACTTTCCTTCCTCCCAACAATGTCACAAATTTTATCCAGACCATATTCAATCTCATCACAATAGTTGGCAGACCGCAACCAACTATCCCTCAAACCCTAGCGACATCAGTCATCACATCCCACATTCCCACCTCCTCATCATATGAATATATTGGTGGTGGTGCACCTTCTTTGGTTCATCCAATTGGGGCAAATACAATTAATCAATATCAAAGTCCACAATAGGACCTCATCAAGGAAATTCAAGACATGAAAAATATCATCAAGAACATGAAAGAAAGGATTAATAAAAGGAAAACTTACTTGTTCAAAGAGTTTTACCCTTATCCTTATGATCCGTCTATATCAGTTGCACCATATCCCCCGGGATTTGAGATTCCTAAATTCACCAAGTATGAAGGCAAAGGAGATCCCCACGACCATGTCCGAGAATTCCACATCTTATGCCAAGAAGTCTCCTATAGTGACCTTTATCTTCAAAGACTCTTTCGCAAGAGTCTCACGGGAGATGCCCTGGCATGGTTCTCATCTCTACCATGAGGTTCCATTGTCTCTTTTCCAGACTTGGTAGAAAAATTTGTGGCCCACTATGCATACAACATGGGTAATGATGTTTCTATGATGGACCTATGTAATACAAAACAAAGGCCCAGAGAAACCTTTGCCAATTTCCTACAAAGATGGTGACATCTTATCAAGAAATTTTAGTGGGACATGCCAGAACAACATCAAATTCAATTATTCCAAAAGAACTTGGTGCCTGAACTTTCAAGACCTTTAATATCATATTGTATCAAATCCTTCCAAAAATTGATAGATAAGGGCCTCGCCCTTGAACGTGTCTTGTTGGAGGAAGGAACCTTGAAAAATTACAAGAAATCAACACAAACTTCTTCCTCTTATTATAATGACAAGCCAAAATTCTGGTCCAAAAACAAAAATGTGGTCAATGATGGTATAACTGATGCAAAGCGAGTCCAAACCATGGCCACTCCCCCCAAAATCCACCATGAATAATCATCAATTCAATAATTGAGACAATCCAAATCAATCCAAAAAACCTCACAACAATGTCTCAATCCAGGGATGACCACCCCGATCGAATAATAGGACTCCAAGAGATTTCACTCCTCTGGCTGAGCCTATTGAAGTGGTGTTTCAAAAACTTGTCGAAGCAAGTATAGTGGTATTTCCAATCACTCACCCATTTGACCCCAATCAACCTAAACTGAGATGGTATAATGAAAATGAGTATTGTGAATACCATCGTATCAAGGGACATGATACATGAAAATGTATGAAACTGAACATCTACATACAAGATCTCATTGATAGAGGTGAGATTGAAGTAGCAAATGCAAAACCTAGTAATAACAATGACAAACTAAAAATGTACTAGGAACCCTTCCCGAATCATGATAAAGGAAAAAGCTCATCATCTAACACAATGGGTTATGACTATGCTAATCACATAACCGGTTTTGATTTTTTAGTAGGTCGCATTAAACCTGTAGATAATCATGTCAATGTCATAACCATCCAAGGAGTCAATTCTCCTTCTTCCCAAACTAGACCAAATCCTGCTAGGATAGTCATTCAAGGCACCATGCCTTCCACCTCCCATTTCCTGAGGAAGAGTCACCATCCAAGGAGTTCCTCCCCCACCCATGTCTTCCACCCTCCAATATGACCTCCTTGATCAACTTGGGAAGACACTCGCGCAGATCTCCATTTTGGAACTTCTCAAGACCTCCCCGGTCCATAAAGAAATTTTGGAACAAGCCCTTCTTCAATCATGCGTTCCAGATAACATCAATACCACCCAATTCCAAGCCTTCATTGGAAACCTTGCTGCCTAGTAGCACATTTTATTTAACTCCAAAGATGCTCCTGTAGATGAAGACCATAACAAACCTTTGCACATCGAAGCTCTCATCCACAAGTACAAGGTCAAACGTATCCTAATAGACGGTGGATCTGGCTTAATCTGTGTACATACAAATTAATAAAACAATTGGGACTTTCTAAGGATCTGATAGACACATCAGAAAGGATCACAATAAAGGCATATGATGATGCAGAAAGAATTTCAAAGGGTGTGGTCACCTTACCTCTTCAAGTGGGCCCCATTACAATTGAAACCGCTTGCCAAGTACTAGATCTTGACCTCCCCTACAACATTCTCCTTGGGAGGCCATGGATTCATTCCTTACAGGCCGTACCCTCCACCTATCACCAATGCATCAAATTCCCCTATAATGGAAGAGAGATCACTATCAAAAGTGATCCCGAACCTTTTCAATATTGCAAACTATTAGAGGGGAAGCATCTATATCATTGCCCACTAAATAGACCCTCACCAATGCCTCCATCTAACACATCAAATGTTGCCTCCGTATCATCCCAACCAGATAATCAAATCAAGATCTTGGACAATGGTTGTGGAGAATACAAATTGGATGACGTATTATTAATAGGCAACATCCCTCTCTCTCCTAAGTCATTTGGCAAACCAGAAGAGATAAAAAAGGACCCAAAACTAGTCATGCAATGGGGCCCACTTGATAATGAGAGCCTCAAAGCAGATATCTCTTCATGGCTATATCGAGAAGAAGATGAAGATCCAACAAGAATATCCAAAGAAATGTACCCAAAAGCATCTGGCATAGTTGAAAAAATGGGTTACAAAGGACATGGCCTGGGACCAGAGGAGAAAGGAAGAAAAACACCCATAAATCCTATCTTTTACAGATACAATAGAGGCTTGTGGTACACCCCGATGCCTAAGATTACTATTTCTAGTGCCCCTTCTAGTCCTTCTTCGGATATTGAAAGCACTGACGAAGAGGAATTCTATAAAATGCCTTATGAATATGAGAAAGATATCTTCTTGGACGCTTACATCAATAACATCACCCCTGTAACCCCTCCCACTTCACATGAGCTACATCTTGTCCATCCTGAACTCATTGATTAGGGCCAACGAGACAAACCCACTTTAGATATCTACACTGATGATAATGCTCTCATTGCTCTCCTAACAATGCAAAATATGGAAGATTTTAGCAGAATCGAGGGTATTCAACTACACAAAAATGGATACTTTGGTAGTCAAGTCAATGCTCTTAGCCACAAAAAAGATAATAAAAGAAAAAGATATGATTCCCTAGGTGAAAACCTCCCTGAGGCACCTTTGGATGAATAAGAAATAAAAACAAAGGGCGTATCTAAAAGTGAAAACCTGGAAAAGGCACTTGATGATGAGGGATTTGACCTCCCTACCATTGGTTACCTTCCATAGGACAAATCAAATTTGCTAATAGAAGAAACAGACAACATCAACATGGGCACTGATGTCATTCCGAAAAATGTGCTCATTGCCAAATCCCTCATAGAAATCGAGAAACGAGACTTCATTAACTTCCTTACAGAGGTAAAAATCAATTTTGTGTGGTCCTATTCCGATATGCTAGGGTTGGACCCTGCCTTGGTGGTTCACAATCTCACCATCCGCCTAGATGCAAAACCTTTAAAACAAAAATTGCACAAAATGCACCCACATATTGCACTCCTGATCAAGGCGGAACTCCAAAAGTTGTTAGACACAGAATTTATCAAACCAATAGATTATGCTGAATGGGTCTCCAACATAATCAATTCTGATCCTGATTCATGTCTTATACAGGATGTATCCTTCCTAAAACCAAATGCTCTAATCATGTCTTATACAGGATGAATCCTTCTTGAAACAAGACATTGTGATCTGATCATGTCTTATACAAGATGAATCCTTCCTGAAACCAGACGTTGTGATCAATCATATCTTATATAGGATGTATCCTTCCTAAAACTAGACACTCCGATCATGTCTTATACAGGATGAATCCTTCCTAAAACTAGACGTTGTGATCAATCATGTCTTATACAGGATGAATCCTTCCTGAAACCAGATGTTGTGATCTGATCATGTCTTATACAGGATGAATCCTTCATGAAACCAGATGTTGTGATCAGTCATGTCTTATATAGGATGTATCCTTCCTGAAACTAGACACTCTATTCATGTCTTATACAGGATGAATCCTTCCTGAAACTAGATATTGTGATCAATCATGTCTTATACAAGATGAATCCTTCCTGAAACCAGACACTTTGATCATCTTTGTCTTATACAGGATGAATTCTTCTTGAAACTAGACTGAATCTAGATCTTATCAATCGAATCAAATCAAATCTATCAGGATATCAATTTTGCAAAACTCCAAAGATCAAATACCTCAATTGATCTCTCAAGGGGGCATCACCATACCATAATCTTTCAATCAAGAGTCGGGGCATCCTATCAAACCAATATTAGCATCAAAACAAGATTATTATTTGAATCAATGTGTTATCACATCTCACTTCAAAGAGGGGCAAAATGTAGACAATTAAAAATAATTATTTTAATTATTCCTCGCATAATTAATTAATTAATTATGTTAATTCAAATTCCTCTCAATAGTAATTAAATATAATTAATATTGTCACTATAGCATATGATTGATTTATTTAATAAATCAATCCCTTTCTTTATTCTTGTAAAAAAAATCATATCCTCACAAATCTTCCTCTTAGCTAATTAATTTCAATTAATTAGTTAATCTACATGATTCCTACAAATCTTCTTAATTCATTCTTCTAGAAACTCCCTAAACTCACTTAACATTATTCTTCTAATTTTTTATTCCCTCCACTCATTCTCTCTCCTAGTTGAATTCTCCTACAAATATTAATCCCACCTAACATTTCCTCTAATCCCCCTCTTAATGAATCGTTAATGGCTAATCATCATGATTTGCCACAAAGTCAACTCCTTGCTTTTAAATACTCTTTTCCTAGATGAATGTAAGTTTTTTAAATCTCACATTCCTCTAGGCATTCCTTCTCCCAAGGAATTTTTAGTTTTTTTTTAATTCCTCCAATCCCCATAATATCCTTTTTTGGAGAATTTTTAATTCCCCCAATGCACCTGTGGAGTGTAGAGATACGAAATGCCTTTAAGGCATATTTCTTTGTCTCCACACCCTCTCTTGGAGCTTGTGTGACTTCACAAGTAAATCTTAGCCCTTCATCTCAAATCCATCCTAGCTATCCATTTTTCTTTCCTCTTCCTATAAATAAAGGGCTTCATCCCTTCATTTGAACATCTTGAAATCAAATAAGCTTATGTTGCCCTTTTGAGCCTAGGAAATCATCTTGGCAACTTGATCATCTCATCCTTATCATTTTTCAAATCCATTCCATTTGTGCACAACATTGGAGAGCCATTGACATCTAGCAATCAAAGGATCACATCAAGTGGAGCATTATCAAGGGGCACCTTCACTTCATCAAGCTCAATCCGAAGTAGAAGGTAAAATAGCAAGGTGAAATGGTCTTTTAATGATATTTTAGCATTCTGCATGTTTATTTCATTATGTTTTGATCATTTGACCTTCAAATCTATTTTCCCCTATTTAGATACCATAAACCATAATCTATTGTGCCTTTCAGGTACCAAAATATCCTTTTCACTACTACCAAGTGAGTCTCCTTGTGATCCTCTTGAAATCTAGAAACCAATCCAACAACATGTGCAATAACTGGTTTGTTATGAATGACATAATGTAATTTACAAATCATAGACTTGTATTCTTTCTCATCAACAGATGGTGGATCATATTGTTTAGACAATTTGCAGCCTATCACCATTGGAGTACCAACCAATTTACAATCCTCCATGCGAAAATTTTTCAACACCTCTTTGACATACTTACTCTGATAGATAAAAATTCCAGCATCCAATTGTTGGACTTGCAACCCAATAAAAATTTTAAATTATCTAATAAGAGACATCTCCAATTCCTTTTCCATCTCCTCAGAAAAATCCATGCATAAGTCATTATTACCACCAAAGATAATGTCATCCACAAATACTTCACCTATCTATACTTTCTCTCCATCAGTCTTTAGATATGTGTTAATGTCCTCACTGGTACATTGGAATTCTACCTTGATCAAGTGTGCATGCAACCTTTCAAACCAGGCTCTCGGTGCTTGCTTCAATCCATATAGTGCTTTATATAGTTTACAAACAATATTTTTGTCTTTAGACAAAGAAAATCCATCTAGTTGTTCTATGTATAATTCTTCTTCAAAGATGCCATTGAGAAAAGTTGATTTAACATCCATTTGATAGACTTTAAATCCTTTAAATGTAGCATAAGCAAGTAGCATTCTTACTACTTTTAATATTTCCACAGGAGAAAAGGTTTCACCATAATCTTCTCCTTCTTCTTGTGCATATCCTTTGCAAACCAATCTTGCTTTATTTCTCACAACCTTGCCTTCTTCATTTAACTTGTTTCTAAAGACCCATTTAGTTCCAATCACATTCTTGTCTTCCAATCTGGGAACAATTGTCAATGTCTTGTTCTTCTCTATCTGATCCAACTCCTCATTCATTGTACTAATCCAGTCATCATCCTTTAATGCCTCTCTTACTATTTTCGGCTCAATAGTACAAATCAGACAAGAATTTTCTTTGATTTTCCTCCTTGTTTGTACTCTAGCATGTTTATCTCCAATTATTTGTTCTTCTAAGTGATTTAACCTAACATACCTTGGAATGACTAGTTTTGGTTTTGTGATTCCTACTTCATGTTCTTCATCTTCTTCATCACTCTCTACATTTTTTGGTTGAGCACCTATTTCTACAACATTTTTCTCATCAGTCTTCTGCACTTCCATTTCTATAAAAACAAGTCTTTCTTCATATTTATTAGGCTCAGATCTTCTGGTCTCTCCAGATTTATTAGAGAGTTCATCTATATTCACATTAGCACTCTCAATGATCTTCTTAGTTCTCTTATAATGACATTTAAATCCTTCTTCTTAGAGAGTTCATCTATCTTCACATTAGCACCATCAAACTTTTTAGTGAAAACATCTCTTAATATAACATTTACTATCAAAAAATTTGAAATAACTTACACTATGAGTCTTTCCATACCATAATTCATAAGGTGTTTTGTTATTACCTTTTTTGACAAGTACCTTGTTCAAAGTATAAACAACAATGTTGACTACTTCTCTCCAAAACATTTTCGGTACTTCACCTTGAATCAACATGGTTCTATTAGCTTCAACAATTGTTTTATTTATTCTCTCTGCTATCCCATTCTATTGTGGAGTTCTAAGAGCTGAGATCTGCCTCTTAATTCCCTATTCATCATAGAACTTCACAAAATCATCAGAAGTAAATTCATGTCCCCAGTCAGAACCCAAACATTTTAGATTCTTCTCGGTATCTTTCTCAACAAGAGATTTAAATGCTTTAAACTTACTGAAAGCCTCAAACTTTTATCTCAGAAAGTTACCCACATAATTTTGGAATAATCATTAGTAAAGATCATCAAATACTTATCACCAAAATAGCTCTTAGTCCTCATAGGACCACAAAGACCAGTATGAACCAAATAAAGAGTATTGTCTAAAGAGAAAGACTTACTCTTAAAGGATATAGAGGTCATCTTACCCATCCGACAATCCTTGCATAACACATTGTCTAGTTTCACAAGTTGAGGCAAACCTCTCACAATACTTTACTTACTAACTTTAATCAAATTGTCAAAATTTACTTGACAAAATCTCTTGTGCCACAACTAGCTATCTTCAATCTTTTCCACCAAACGATTTGTTACATTAGTATTCAGATGAAATTGATTACATCTAGTCTACTTCCTGGTAGAAATCAATTCTCCATTATTTCCTAGAATCTTGCACACTCCACTTTTGAATTCAAGTAGATATCCCTTATCATTAAGTTGTCCAACACTGGAGTTTATGTTTTAGTCCTTCAACCCAAAAGACATCATCTACATTACTCTTCCCATTTAATGAAATTGATCCTTTACCTTTAACCATGTAGGGAGAGTTATTAGAAAACCTTACAACACCTCCATCAAACTCTTCAAGGGATAAGAACTTACTTTTGTCACTAGTCATGTGGTGTGAGAAACCACTATCTATTATTCATTCATCTCGGTTATCCATGTGAGACCAAAAATCCTTCTCATTAGTCAGATCATCCACAACAACAACGAATACTATCTCCTCATTATCATCTTCTTCTGATTCATCATTGGTCACACCTTCATCCACTTCAACATAACAATGTTTCTTTCCTTTTTCCTTTGAATCTCCTAAACTTATCTTTCTTATCAGTGTTAGGGCAGTTATTAGCTATGTGTCTAATCTTACTACAAGGGAAACACTTCAAGGGTAATTTACCAGTCCCTCTAGGGAATTTTCTAGCTAGTAATGCCTCAAGTTCCATTAGATGATCTTCATCATCACCATCACCTCTTCTACTGCCATGACTAGACCTATAGTCATTATTATGACAAACATATTTTCCTTTCCTTATAGATGTACCAGTTACAAAAGCCTTACAAGAAGATTGAGAAGGTTTAAAAACACTATTATCAAAATTGTTAAGTTCAAATGCAAATAACTTTCACATTAGAGAATCAATAGTAACTTTATCTTTTGAAATGGAACTCAGTTCTTGAATAGCAGACACTCTGATATAGTATTGCATTAAAAGAGTTCTAAGCATTGTACTAACAATAGTATCATCTTTAGTCTTACCTCCAACACACTTTATTCCACCTACAACTTCCTTAATCCTTTGTCCATATTGAGCTATGTTCTCACTGTCAACCATTTTCACATCATCAAATTTTCCTCTCAAACTCTCTTCCTTTTCACTTTGTACATGTTCATCTCCTCCATAAATTAAATTTAATTTCTCCCACACCTCATTTACAGTTTCTAATCCATGAAAATCAATATACTCATAGTCAAGCAAAGTACTTACAATTGCTTCAACAACATGAATGTTTTCCTGTTGGTCTTTGAGTTCATCTGGTGTCAAGGAATTGGTAGTAGGAGCAAAATACTAGGTTATCACATTATTCTAGTATTGTGAACATATTTCTTTAATGTAGATCTTCATCCGATCACACTTCATATCCATAGTTGTCCTTGGTAAACTTGGGACACTCCTTCTTCATCATCTTTCACAAAATCTTTCCCTCAAGTTGTTAGGATTTCTGCACATAGAGTACCAATGCTCTGATACCAATTGTTAATCCTAGAGGATCCAGTTAATACTGAGAGGGGGGTGAATCAATATTAACAAAAACTAAAACTTTCAACACCAAAACAAGCTTATCTCAGATCTGAAAACATTCAACACTTAAACCAATTCTTCATAAAAAATTTCCTTATCGAATATAGATAATCATTTTCTCTTATGAAAACTTATGAATCAAATTAGCCATCAATTCAATATTAGATCAAAAAACACTATTATCAACTTATTAACTAATTATAATGCTTCATCAATCATATAATCATCAATACCAGTATTCACTTTAAGATCTTTGATAAACACACATGAACTATCTTAACCGGTTATCAAAAATAAAACATGAACATCACAAGAAAAGCATTCCACATATGAACACCATGATTTTAACATGGAAGCCCAAATAGGGAAAAACCACTATAGGATTTGGTACCCATAGATATTTTGCACTCTTTTGGAATGCACCTTGTTAGGAGCCAAGCCCAGTTAGATGTGAACTGGCATGAAGACATTATGATATTGTATGTTGTCATTGATGTCAATATGAGACATGGTGTGAACTGGCACATGTGATAGGTGAAGAGAGAGGAACTGGCATATGTATGAACCGGTTTATATGCCAAAGTGAAGCGGCATATTTGTTCAAGGTGAACCGACATGCAATTATAGGAACCACCATGTAGTTATGGGAACTGACACATGGAAGCATTGTATGACTACCGGTTGGTAGGTAGCTTCCACTTTAGGGTTTTTGGTTGGAGTACTTTAAGTTTGTGTGACTCAATTGGTGATCCTTGTGTGATGAGTTATCAGTATGATGGAGGACAGATCGTGTTGCCATGTAAACTCTATGTGTGTGAAGGATCTTGCATGAAGATGAATATTCCTATCTACCTTGGGAATGTGCAAACTCTGTCAAATGGTGATAACGTGTGATGGGTTATGAGCCGCCATGAAAATGGTGGACAATAGATGATGGAGAATGTCTTGAGATTGATTCAAGATTGTTGCATTTAATGCAGTATGATTCAACAGTCAGGATTGAACCGTTTGAATTGCTTAACCTAACAAGTTTAGGGTTTAGGGTTTTTGCTACCGACCTGTATGCTTCCTATAAGGTCGATGTTGTGTTTCTTTCTAAAGTTGTTGGAAAAATTTGTGAGTGTGTATCCAAGGAAAGTGATACATGATTCTTGCCAAACCAAAAGGAGAGAAGAGATACCTACAAAGTGAATGTGCAGAAGGAAAAGAGGAGCCTAAACAGATCTACATTAGCATTGAGTGTTGTTAACAAATCATTGTAATACCTATTGATCTCTAACCACTTCAACAGTTTTAAAATCCCCTAACAGGGTAGCCTTAACTGGCTTGATTCAAAATCCCTTAAATCGGGTGGTCTTAACCAGCTTGTTTCAAATCCCTTAACCAGGTAACTCGAGGCTAATGAGTTCTGAGAAGCTAGAGAAGCTTACGAGATCTTTCAACTATTGAGTTCTTGAAATCCTCTAACAAGGTGACCCTACCAGGTATCCCTTAACTGGGTGATCCTTAACAGGATCCGTTCCTACCATAACCTATTATAATGTTCTTAACCAGACAAGGCTCCTAACAGAGCGAACTTCTATAGAGTTCAAAAAGCATCTTTTGGGTATTCATCCCCACCATGGTTTTTCCTAGTTGGGTTTCCACGTGAAAAATATGTGTGTCATGTGAAATGTTTTTGTCTTGTGATGCTTTGTTTTATCTGTTAAGCACATGAAGGTTCTATGTTTTATGCCTGTCTATAAAACATATTGAACTCACTGTTGTGAAGATCTAACAAACAAGTTTACCTATTTGTGCATGAGAATCTAATGATACTGTAGTATTGAGCTAAGAGGAAAGCTTATTGAGTGACCATCTCATGACTAATTAAGCTATACTGGATGTTACTGGTTGCACTCTATTGTACCGATATCCCTATTTATCAGTCATTTGGAGTATTTGTTGTCAAATCAGTTTTGGACTGTATTTGTGTTTGTACTGATTCACCCCCCCCCCTCTCAGTACTGGTTTGGTACTAGTGGTTCATCATTGAGTTATCAATTGGTATCATAGTGCCTCCAGGTCCTCTATGTTGTAAGCCTAACCACTTGAGGAAAAGATCCTAGTCAAATGATGAAGAGGGAAGGTCCACAGTTTTATAGGGAAAATTTTGGTATATGGAAAGACAGGATGAAGATATTCATCAAAAGCATGGGTGTTCAACATTGGAGTTATGTTGAAAATATATATGTTGTCCCTACCAGTACTCTCACTGATGACCAAAAGAGAGAGATATAAGAAAATGGGCAAGTCATGGAAGCCCTCATCAGTAGTCTATCTGACATTGAGTTTATTGATGTTTAGGACAAGGCAAATCCCAAAGAGGTATGGGATGCTATTGAAAATATCTATGGTGGTGATGAGCATGTAAAATAGGCTAAGGAAGAGAGCCTGAGAGGAAAGTTTGAAGACATGCATATGGTTGAAGGAGAGACCATTCAACAGTATGGAATAAGAATCAAAATAGTTGTTGGAGAAATAAAGAGTGCAGGTGGCAAAATAGAAGATTCCATTGTGGTAAGCAAAGTCTTGAGATCCTTGTTGTCGGTCTATTCAATAAGGATTGCTGCTATTCAGGAGCTGAGATCAATAGACAAGTCTAAGGTGTCCTTGGAATCCATCATAGCCAAGTTGACAGCCTATGAGATGAATAGTTTTGATGGTAGTGTTCAAAAGATAGAATCAGCTTTTAAAGCCTCTGCTATACCTTCCAGAAAAGGAAAAGAGGCTAGCACTAGCGGGGAACCTAATCAGAGTAGAGAAATGAAGGATGAAGAGTTTCTGATGGAATTTGAAGAACTTCTTGCCAGGAAATTCTCAAAAGGAACTAGTAAATACAAAGGTAAGCTACCTTTGAAATGTTTCCCCTGTAACCGGATAGGACATATTGCTATGAACTATCCTAATAGTGACAACAAGGATAAACCGGAAAGGTTCAAGAAATTAAAAGGAGGAAATCAGAGAAATTGTTTTGTGGTAGTTGATGAAGGTGTCATAGATGAGGAATCAAAAGATGAAGAGAATGAAGACATTGTGTTTGTTGCTATAAAGGAAGATGTGGCAGACAAGAAGGCTCTTGTCTCCCAGTTTGATGATTCCAATGAGTGGATCATTGATAGTGGCTGTTCTCACCATATGATTGGTGACCAGAGCAAGTTTCTATCCTTAGAGGAGTATGATGGTGGTGTGGTTCACTTTGGCAATGATGCACCATGCATGGTCAAAGGCAGAGGGTCCATCTCTTTGAATGTAAAGAGTAGTGCTGACAATGTGTATTGGGTTGATGGTCTTAGACACAACCTTCTAAGTGTTGCCCAGCTAAATGACACTAGTCTCACTCTGTAATTCAAGAATGGAGTTTGTAGAATCAAAGGTAAAGATGGTAAATTAGTAGCCACCAACATGCAGACTAAAGGTAACCTATTTCATCTGAATGCAAATATAAGTACATGTCTTATGGCTAAGCTTGATGATAGCTGGATATGGCATAGAAGATTCTACCGTCTGAACTTTGATAACATTGTGAAGGCTAGTAAGATCAAGGTAATTAGAGGGTTGCCGGTGCTGAGCAAACTGGATAATACCTTATGTAGAGAATGTCAATTGGTGAAAATGTCTTCCTCAACCTTTAAAGGTAAATCTTTCACTGTTGACAACTTGCTTGATCTTGTGCATACTGATTTATGTGGTCCTAATTAAACTAGAAGTGTGCAGGATGATAGGTACTTCATGATTCTCACTGATGACTGCTCAAGAATGATGTGGATCACATTCTTGAAAGACAAGTCTGAAGGTTTTGGGAAATTCAAAGCTTTCAGAGCATTAGTGGAGAAGGAAAGCGGTAAAAGGATCAAATGTCTGAGAACTGATCAAGGAGGGGAATTCACTTCCAGTGAATTCAACAAGTATTGTGAAGAATTAGGCATCAAGAGACAGTTGTCTGCCCCCTGGACTCCACAGCAGAATGGCCTAGCAGAGAGGAATAACTGGACTATGGTTGAAGTAGCTAGAACTATGTTGATCCAAGGAAAGGTTGCTCACACCTTTTGGAGAGAAGCGGTGAGCACTGCAGTCTACACTATGAACTGGGTACTCATCAAAAAGGGAAATGACAAAACTCGTTATGAGTATTGGACTAGTAAGACACCTATGGTTAACTAATTTAAGGTATTTGGTAGCGAATGCTACATCAAGAGGAGTGAACATCAAGGTAAATTTGAAGCTAAATGTGATGAAGGAATATTTTTAGGATATTCCACCAATAATAAAGCTTTCAAGTGGTACAACAATAGGACTTAGAGAATTATGGAAAGCATCAATGTAACAGTTGATGAATCCTCTGAGAAGACTGAGGAAACTGATAGTGAGCAAGCTATAAATGAACCGGTTGCAACCTTCTAGGAACAGATTGTCAGTCAACCGAGTACCAGTAACAGTGTTCCTGAACCGGTGAATGCTGATACTGATGAAGATGAGGATGAAGAAGAAAAGCAAGAAGAACCAGTTAAGACCATACCTTAGTATGTCAAGTTGAATCATGATCCCAAGTAGATCATAGGTGATAAGGATGCAGGAATCCTTACCAGAAGAAAGATCAGAGAAAACTCATGTATGATCTTTGAATTTGAGCCTAAGTCATTCAAAGAGGCTCATAAAGATGAAGACTCAATCAAGGAAATGGAAGAAGAACTTGAATAGATAGAGAAAAATGGTACATGGTCCTTGGTACCCAGACCAAAGCATAAAAATGTCATTGGCACAAAATGGGTGTTCAGAAATAAGTTGAATAAGGATGGCTCAGTGATTAGGAATAAAGCTAGACTGGTATGCAAAGGATATGCTCAAGAGGAAGGAGAAGACTATGGGGAAACCTTTGGTCTTGTAGCCAGATTGGAAGGAGTTCGTATTCTTCTTGTATATGCAGCTTTTAAGAGATTCAAGGTATATCAAATGGATGTAAAATCTACATTCCTAAATGGTGTACTTGAAGAGGAGGTGTATATTGAGCAACCAGATGGGTTTACCTTATTTGAAGATAGTGACATGGTATGTAGGCTACATAAAGCATTATATGGTCTAAAGCAAGCACCTACATTCCCATCTTATGAAGATTGGATTTGAGAGAAGAAGTGAAGATAGTAATATCTACTTGAAGTCTGAAGGAGATCAGATTCTAATCTGTGAAGTTTTTGTTGATGACATCATCTTTGGAGGAGATGACAAGATGAGTCATGAATTTGCTAATAAGATGAAGAAAGAGTTTGAGATGTGACTCATAGGGGAGATTAAGTTCTTCATTGGACTGTAGATCCAACAGATGGAAGATGGAATCTTCATCACTCAGTCCAAATATGTCAAAGAGGTGTTGAAGACTTTTGGCATGGAAGACAGCAAACCAGTTGGTACACCGATGGTGACAGGTTGCAAATTGACAAAGCAGGATGATTCCGCACTAGTTGATGAGAAGGAATATCGGTCAATGATTGGTAAGTTGCATTATGTAGTGCAGAGTAGACTGGATATTGCACATGTAGTTGGCATCACTACAAGGTTCTAGAAGAGTCCAACAGAATCTCACTTGATTGCAGTCAACTGAATTCTTAGGTATCTGAAGGGAACAGTTGACTATGGATTGTGGTACCCATATAGAAATAATTTCAATCTGAAAGTGTTCACATATGCTGATTGGGCCAGTAATGTGGATGACTGAAAGAGCACAACCGGTGGTGCATTCTTTCTTGGTGGTAGACTAGTCTCATGGATGAGTAAAAAGTAGAGTTGTATCTCTCAGTCTATAGAAAAAGTAGAGTATGTTGCAGCTTTCATGAGCTACACTCAGACAATCTGGATGAAGCATGTACTGGAAGGCTTCAAGATCCTTGTATCTGAACCAGTAAGTATATTCTCTGATAACACAAGTGCTATCAATATATCAAATAATTCGGTTTTACATTCTAGAACCAATTATTTTGAGCTTAAGTATCATTTCTTGAGGGAAAAGGTTCAGAATGTGTCCAGTAAGGAGTAGTTAGCAGACATATTCACCAAGCCTCTCTCAAAGACAACATTTGTACATTTGAGAGGTGAATTAGGGGTATTTCCCCTTTAGGAGGTGAACTAAAAGTGATTGTTCCACATCAATCAGGTACTGGAAAGACAAAGTTTTGGTTGATTGGTGTGTTGAAGGATGCTACTCCTCAGGGGAAGCAACATGATGAAATAGTGATGACTGTACCTCCACTTTGGCATTGTTGTCAAAGGGGGAGAAGGAGTAAAGCGAAAAGATATCTGTAGCAAATGGGGAGAAGATGTGAAGCAGAGAAGATATCTTTTGTATATTGCCATCAATGCCAAACGGGGAGATTGTTGGCATTATGTGAACCAGCATGAAGACATAATGATATTGTATGTTGTCATTGATGTCAATATGAAACATGGTGTGAACCGGCACATGTGATAGGTGAAGAGAGAGGAACTGGCACATGTATGAACCGGTTTATATGCCAAAGTGAAGTGGCATATTTGTTCAAGGTGAACCGGCATGCAGTTATGGGAATTGGTATGTAATTATGGGAACCAGCACATGGAAACATTGTATGACTATCGGTTGGTAGGTAGCTTCCACTTTGGGGTTTCTGGTTGGAGTACTTTAAGTTTGTGTGACTCAATTGGTGATCCTTGTGTGATGAGTTAGCAGTATGATGGAGGATAGATCATGTTGCCACATAAGCTCTGTGTGCATGAAGGATCTTGCATGAAGATGACTATTCCTATCTACCTCGAGAATGTGTGAAGTCTATCAAATGGTGATAACGCGTGATGGGTTATTAGCCACCATGAAAATGATGGACAATGGATGATGGACAATGTCTGGAGATTGATTCAAGATTGTTGCATTTAATGTAGTATGATTCAACGGTCAGGATCTAACCATTTAAATTTCTTAACCTAACAGGTTTAGGGTTTAGGGTTTTTGCTACTGACCTATATGTTTCCTATAAGGTCGATGTTGTGTTTCTTTCTGAAGTTGTTGGCAAAAGTTGTGAGTGTGTATCTAAGGAAAGTGATACGTGATTCTTGCCAGACCAAAGGGAGAGAAGAGATACCTGCAAAGTGAATGTGCAGAAGGAAAAGAGGAGCCTAAATGAATCTGCATTAGCATTGAGTGCTGTTAATAGATCATTGTAATACCTGTTTATCTCTAACCACTTCAACAGTTGTAAAATCCCCTAACAGGGTAGCCTTAACTGGCTTGATTCAAAATCCTTTAAATCAGGTGGTCTTAACCGGCTTGTTTCAAATCCCTTAACTAGGTAACTCGAGGCTAATGAGTTCTAAGAAGCTAGAGAAGCTTTAGAGATCCTTTCAGCTATTGAGTTCTTGAAATCCTCTAACAAGGTGACCCTGCCAAGTTTAACCCTTAACCGGGTATCCCTTAACTGGGTGATCCTTAACAGGATCGGTTCCTACCAGAACCTATTGTAATGTTCTTAACCAGACAAGGCTCCTAACAAAGTGGACTTCTAAAGAGTTCAAAAATCAGCTTGTGGGTATTCATCCCCACTATGGTTTTTCCCAGTTGGGTTTCCACGTGAAAAATATGTGTGTCATGTGAAATGCTTTTGTCTTGTGATGCTTTATTTTATCTATTAAGCACATGAAGGTTCTATGTTTTATGCATGTCTATAAAACATATTGAACTCATTATTGTGAAGATCTCACAAATAAGTTTACCTATTTATGCATGAGAATCTAATGATACTGTAGTATTGAGCTAAGAGGAAAGGTTATTGAGTGACTGGCTCATGATTGATTGAGCTATACTGGATGTTACCGGTTGCACTCTATTCTACCGGTATCCCTTTTTATCAATCATTTGGAGTATTTGCTGTCAAACTAGTTTTGGACTATATTTGTGTTTGTACTGATTCATCCCCCCTCTTAGTACCGGTTTGGTACTAGTGGTTCATCATTGAGTTATCAAAACACACATGAACTATCTTAACCAGTTATCAAAAATAATACATGAACATCACAAGAAAAGCATTCCACATATGAATGCCATGATTTTAACAACTATAGGATTTGGTACCCATAGATATTTTTCACTCTTTTGGAATGCACCCTGTTAGGAGCCAAGCACGGTTAGAAGATTACAATGATGCCCTATTAGGAGAAGATCTTGTTAAGAGTCACCCCATTAAGGGATTTATCTGAACCCTATTAGAAGCTTTGATCTATTACGACACTAATACATTTGGCCTAAAATTCTGATGGAGGTTTTTGATGGAGAAGGTATATTGTGACCAAATTTGATTTTTTTTAATAAAAAACACCCGCATTCATCGGAATTATGACGATAATGCAACATTTGGTTTTAACAGAGAAGGAATTGGCAATGAAATTTGTGTTTTTTAGAAAAAGTGCTTGCATTCATCGAAATTCCAATGACCATGGGCATTACTTAAAACAAAAAAGAAAAGACCAAGTCATTTGATAAATCCCGCCTCTTGATCCCATCGACCTCTGCCATTAAAAAATCCCGCCACTTCATCTCGTTAACCTCTACCATTACAAAAGTTCCCTGGATAAGTCTCCTCTGGCAATAGGGAACCTGTGGGTTTGATTGCTATAGGATGTAGGTGTAGACAACTAAAATTAATATTTATTTAATTTAAGCCTATCAACATAATTAATTAATTTTATTATGTTATCTTTATTCCTCTCAGAATCAATTAAATCTAATTTAATTAATCCTATCACTATTGTCCAATAATTAATTTATTAAATAAATTAACTATTCCCCTATTCCTCTAAAGTCCCCTTCAATAATCATTTCCTCTAAACCCACTCATTTAATTAATTCTAAATAATTAACCTAGTCATGTGATTCCTACAAATCACTTTTCCTAATCTCACTCAACCTAATTAATCCTTCTTGAATCTCTCATAATCATGCTTATCATTATTTTACTATTTTTAATTCCAACTCATGTCACATCAACATTGAGCCTCTCAAAGAAATTAAAATTTCTTTGAATCCCTCAATGCATCCTTATTTTGAAATTTTTAATTCCTCAAGTTTGAAATTCAAATTTCTCCCCCCTTTTTCCAAAGGAATTTTATATTCCTGTTTATTTTCCCAAGACACCATTGATCCAGGCCTTCTATCTAAAATCAATCTCAACCATTCACAATCAAATCAATCTTGGCCCTCTATTGGCCTTCTCCAATCTATAAATTGGAGCCTATTCTCCTCACAAAAAAAATCCACTTCTCATGCATTGTCATGCTGCTCTTTTCTCTTCTCTTCTTTCTTCAATCTTTCAATTCAAATACATCCAAAATCCATCCAGTAATAGTATCAAATCCATTATTATTGTTAACCAAAGGAGATCAATCCACATCCAAATCAATCAAGTAGCACATCAAGCTCAATCCGAAGGAGAAGGTAAAATAACAAGGTAAAATGATCTTTTGATGTTTTATGGTTTTCATGCTTATTTCATCATTATGGTTTGATCATTTTACCCTTCTAATCAATTTTCCCCTCTTCATTTTGGCATGCTCGGTGGGATCCACATCCCAAATTTGACAAAAAAATTGAGTTTTTGTGAAGGTTTTTCATAGATTCATGCTTCAGTGTGACCGTTTCTGGATCAGCATGAGCACCTACTAATCGGTGCGACTATCTCGGCTTTGGCGTGACTGCAGAAAATTTCAAAAACATTTAGGGGTCTCACTATGTTTCAGCGCTACTGCCTCAGCTTCATCATGATCACTCTGCGCATTCTCCTATCTTCTCCTCATTCTTCCTCATCTGTATTCTTCTATCTTCTCACTTTTGTCTCCTTTTAGTGTGACCACTCTGCAATTAGTGCGAGGATTTTTGGTTTTCCATAACTCCTTCCACTTTTATCCAATGACCTCCAAATTTTCCCATATTGTCTATCTCCAACTTTGCTTCTTTGTCCCTCTTGAACATTTTTTTCCATTCCTTCACCTCTCTTCCAAAATCCTCATTTCATGCTTGCCTATCCCTTAGAAAGTGGCAAAAACCTATTCAAACCTCATTTACCCATCAAATTTTCCTCCAAATCCACATTTGTCATTAGCAGAAAATTTTTTATTCTTGTTTTCTACTAATTCCAAAAAAACAAAAAAAACAAAAGAAAAATTGTTGTTCTTTTGTCTTTTGCAAGACACTTGTTGAAGACTTCATTTTCAAACCACTAATCAAGTTGTTTTGTAGGTTGCCTAAGGAAATCCGACCAAACATTGTGTTTTTCTTAATCTGTTTGTCTAGGCACCTAGATCTTAATTAGGGGTAAAAGAAATCTTGTTTTTTGTGTTTGAGGAAAGTGTAGAGGTAGGAGAGTATGCTCTTGTCTGCATAGACAATCATAAATCCCAACCCTTGAACCTTTTCTTATTTGATTGCATGTTTACCCTTAGCGGGCCTACCCTCCCAGCTTTCTCCTTTAGAAGGTAAGAGGGGAATGACCAAAGTGAGTACACCTGGACTTGCGGTTCCCAACTCACTATAATAAATAGGTCATTGATAATGAAAGGGTCAATGGTTGGGGCTATATGAGAGTTCACTCTCACATTGGGTGCTTAGAAGGATCCTATAGATCTCAATCATGCTTGCGTGACTACTAAGTTCTTGGTGCTTGGTTGGGCTATAGGCCTCAATTGCACTTGTGCAACTACGAAGGGTAGCTCCTAACGGGAAACTATACAAAACCCCTTGTGCATAGTGGCCAAAACCTTCTAGTCATTGGTGTAGGAGGTTGTGTTAGGCCCAATATGGAAAGCCAATGTACTGAGAGGGGAGGGGTGAATAAGTACTCCAAAACATTTCTTTTGTAATAACCTTATTGTTATACATAAACAGGATAGTACAGTAACATATAACAAAACTATAATCAATAGATAACATTCATACATGATTCACTCCATTTAACACATATATTTTGGTCACGCAGAAACTCTTGGTTAGAGAGAAAAAATGCGGTGGGGATGGCACCCACAAATTCACTACTGCAATAATAAAGAATGCTCGATTAGAGCTACATTTAGCTACTTCTGATAGCTTACCCTATTAGAAGTATTAAGATCAATTAAATCTACCTTGCTAAAGGATTTTATAGCACTATATCAGTGTAGCACCTACTTAAAGGATTTACAATTTATAGACTTGGTTAGAGTCTTTTACCCTGTTAAAGGTTTCTCTTACAACTTCAAAATATTACAAAACAATCATTACAAATATCTACAACTTTACATCTGAAATGTTGTAGCAAATTCTATGTGCTCAAAATAAGATTACCTTGCCTATAGCATACCTCGGTAACTCATAAAGTAACTCAGCAAACCGTTCTATTTACTTTGTTCCTCGACTATTCTCTGATAACCTTCTCGGTGACCTCTATGTCTCTGTAACATTCATAATACTCTGTGAATTCTCATGTATCACATAAGTCTTGCTTCATACACACATGTACACACATTTCTCACATTCACATCTCTTTTTTTTAACCCTAAATTCATGCTGTATAAATAGACTTCTTACGTCAGTGATCCGATTCATTGCTTCGATCTTACAAACATGATTTCTTGAATAAATAACCATGCAAAATATTTCATTGGTTAGATGACCTCAAAATTATACAAAATCTGTATGTGCAATTTTCAATGTGATAACGGTTCTGTGTGCCTTGATCTTGTAACATGTTTTCATATGTGTGTCTAGGTTCAATGAATCTAGTAACACGTTTCACTTGATGTGTATCAACTTGGTCTATTATCTTTACTACTCGGTAGACATGAAATAACACTTGGTGGACAGCTTGGTGTATACTGGGCTTTGTGACTATTTTCTTTCTATAACCGACTAGACTGTTCATACCGGCTACATGATTCGGTAATACTAACTGACTAGAATATAGAATGACATTGTATATAAAACTAATGGCAATTTGATAAGTAGTAACAATCTCCCCTTTTGACATTAGTTGAGATGTTTGACAAAACTACTTTCAAAGTCATTACTAAAAAATCTGTATACATTACAAAATTGACTAAACATGCGGTATATACATTAGTCATTGAAATAGTATAATCAAATATACTCCCCTTATCAATATGTTGTACAAAACTCTATAATCACTATTCTTTCCTCTGTTCATGCTTGGTTCACTGCTCTTGGATACTCTGCATATTCTACTCACTCTTTGCTCGGTATACTCCCCCTGTATACTACACTCCGATTGTTTGATACTTTGAATACTATACACTCCTGATGATATACTCTGATATAGTCCCCCTTTTTGACAAACATCAAATTTTAGTTACCATTGGGAGGTGGCAACTGATCAAAAATGGATTTGTACTTTGTCTAGGCATCAGTGATGGCGACAGAAAGTACATCCTTGACACTATCCATTAAAGAATTCTGAGCATTAATATCAACCAATAATGAAATTAAGCCATCTAAAGTGCTTCCTTCTTTTGTAGTAGAGAGAGAAGTGGCTTAGTTTAGCTATTCTTGAATGGATGAAAGATGAGGAAGGAATAATGTTTGAAGTGTCATTATGTCCATCCTGATCTTGTGTTCTTCATTCCTCAGTTCCAATTATTGAGCCATGAGCTGTTGTAGCTTAGTATAAAAGTTTTGAACTGAATTTAACTCAAGGGTCAACTTATTTGAGAGATTGGTGATCTCTTTCTCAATTGCTTCTGTTTTATTCTTAATGTCCTTAAGAAATAAAGAAAATGTGCAGAGTTTCTGAAATAATGAAAGAATGTGCTTGAGTTGAGGGGACAACTCAGCAATAAATTTGACAAGTTTTACCTTGCCAACAACAATTGATTTCTATACTTCCTCTATCATTTTAGCAGTTAGCTCCTTGTCTTTTAGTTTGCTCAAGTATTTAGATGCATCTACTCCAGATGTCTCAATCTGATTGAGGAGTTCATCCAATTGAATATGGATGGCTGCATCAGTTGATACTGTAGCTGAAGGTAGCATATCTGATAGTAAGGTCTTTACCTTCTGAAGTACTTTATTCTTCCTCTGAATGGCCAGTTGCTTCTCTTGTTTGGCCTTTGCTTTGCATAGTTCACCGAATTCATTGAGTGCTTTCCCTTTCAATTTGGAGATGTCTACATTGGGCAACACTATCGGTTTTGTTAAATCAATTTTGAAACTATGCTTTTTCAACTTCTTTTCTTTACCTTTCACTGAGTGAACCACTACTATAGCTTGAGAGGCTTGAGGACCCTTAGTAGGTTTCTTCATAGAGACAACACTTTTGTCAGTTTCTTTAGCCTTGGTAGTGTCCTTCGGTGTCTCGGTGCTTGGTGTCTCGGCTGTAACATTTTCCATGCTAGAAGGTTCTTGAGAGGTTGGTTCTTGTGAGGTACCTTCTGCTGTAGACTTTTGACCTTTGGTGCCTTCACCTGTAGCTTGAGGAGCTTCGGTTGCAGTAGGTTGATTGATCGGTTGGTAAGGTTGAACTTGTTTCAAAATAGATTCATTGGAGACAAGTTTTGCATAAGCATTGCCTTCTATCATTTCTTGTTCAGGTGCCTCTGCATCCATGATATCTTCATCTATTTGAATGGTGTCTATAGGGTCTTGCTCAATGACATCAGGATCTTGGTCAGTGACATCATCTATTTCCACTGTAGATTGTTCACCAGCATTCTTTCTTCAAAAGATGGTCTTCCATTGCTCTTTTGTTTCCTTCTCTACCTCTATATATAGGCCATTCATCAATTTCAAGACCTTTTATTTTACTGTAAATTGAGTTTGGTTGTTTGTCAGATGTTCTTTTATTTCATCAACTGACATATCAAGAAAGAGATGCACCAAATTTCTTTCTCTGATTTGTTTCTCTGAGTCTAGGGCATATTGCCATCTGGTTTCAATATGTGCATATAATTCCTTAGGAATAGAATTACATACTTCTAATGGTACCACTCAGAATTTGAGAAGTGTGAAAATGATAGCTTCTTCAATTTGCCTCTTTTCATCAGCTGATCTAGATTCATATTTAACAAATCTAAATCCACCAAATCCACCATATTCCTTTAGATTATTACAAAAAATTTCTACACTATGTACATCTACCTTCTTGCTTTTCACAATCTGAAATTTATTTGCATCTTCAGATTCGGTATCACTCGACTCTTTTGGCAAAATGAGTCTCTAAGTAGATTTCTTGTAAGTTCTAGTTACCTTAGGAATGGCAACAGTCTTTTGTTTCTTACTCAGTGATGTAGCAGATGCCCTTGTATTAGGTCTCTTTGTTGGAGGGGTCAGTAGGACCATTGAAGTGTCATGTTTCTTTCTCTTCAAGACTTTTCCCTTATGCAATTCGGTGCTAAGTGTTATGGTTGCTTCTTGGGCTTTTGTCTCCTCTTTGGTGATGGCTAGAACTCCTTTGATAGGTGTGGAGGAAGACTCTTCTCCAAATTTCTCAGTTAATGCCTTAATCATCTTTGTAGCTTTTCTTGTAGCCTTAGGTACTACAATGCTCATTTTTACTTTTTCTTTCCTTTCTTCATATGTTCCATACCTCAGCTCGGTAGTATGCCTTGGAAATGATAGATAGGCATCAATTTATTGTTGTGTGATGTCAAAATCAATCTCATAACCCATAGGTGACAAAGATTGAGTCCTCGGTTCCACATCATTCACATAATAGTAATCGGTGTCTACCTCAAAACATATTTCATCTTTGTATTTTTCTACCAGCTGTGGTGGAATCCGGTACCTGTTATGCATTTTTTCTTGGAACTTGCTGAAGTAATCATCCATTATATCATTAAAGTTATCACCTAACTTCTTGATGAAGTCATTGATCTGATGGGTGATTGGTCGGTGTAGTTCCCAAACAACTTTAACGACTATTGGAAAAAACTTCTCAAAGTAGAAAAACATACACACAAGTAGTGATCCAAATTTTAGAGTGTTTGCCAAGTTGTTCTTCTTCGGCTTCCTGATTGTGTTCAGATTTTCAAACAAGTTCTTCAGCAATACTTCACACAAGTCAACTTTCATGCCTTTCTTAACAATTTTGTATGCTAACTCCACTACTACATAGGGTACACTATTTTCCCTTGCCAATTGGAACAAACAATAACCAATTACTCTAATGGCAAATTTGAGTTTAGGATCAGTAACATTGTTCAACTTCAGACCTCTATAATCCGATTCAACTCTAGTCAAACTGAACAATTCCTTCTATGATATCATTTTCTCTGCTCGGGCATGATCATAGGTAGGGTAACCGGTGATCAAATGAATGATTTCTTTAGTGATCTTAAATGGTTTCTCTTGTAGCCACATGAAATCATCATGCACTCAGCTTAGTACAAACTTGACCCACTGGGTTTTGAACACACAGGGATAGGTTAGGACTTCAGTCAATCCCTTGATTTTGATATGCTCATACTTGTTATCCATTTTACCATATGTGCACAATTCATCGTATGCATCCTTGATCTCAACATAACCGAGTTCTTCAACATGACATTTTGTGAAGAATCTCACATCCTTGACTAACAAGACTCGATCTGGGATGAGTGAAAAAGCAGTCTTGTCATCTGGTTTAGATGCAATTTTGGGAGTCATAGAGTATTTTAGTGAGGGCTTTTCTACATTAGTGACAACAATGGGGTCTTGGATCTTAGATGCCATTTTGATTTCAGATAAAAATTGACACAGGAACCTTAGGGTTTGAGAACTTAACAAATGGCAGATGTTTCACACTTAGCAAATAACAACTTAATGAGTTTGGTAAACTAGCATAGCAATGCGATGAGATTTGATGCAAATACCTTGGATTTTGCTTTGAAGATGGTTTGATTGCCTTGATTCGCTCTGCTCTGCTTCTTAAAAACATGGTGAATGAAAATGACCGTGAAAAACCTTTTAAGTACTCAAAAATACCTTATTGGGCTCCATGCAAGTTAGGTCAAAGACATTAAATGCACTCAGTTCACTTAACTTTCTTTCCCTTCTTTTTGTGCTTTAACCAAGTAACCAGATTTCCTTCATATACTGACTTGACAGGCTTCCTGAATTCACCGACTTAATAGTTTTCCTGTAAAGTACTTCAAAAACTTTGATAGAATTTCAAACTTACTCCTACATCTTACTATGTAGATTTTGAATTCAGTACATACTTAAATAAGAATTGTTTAAGATTTAACCTTGTGAGAATGCAGTCCCTTTATACCTTTATCGATTAATTTGTAGTGGGGGCACGTAACTCAGTAGGTAAGGTGCTTTCTTCATTTGACACAATTTCCTTCTTTCTCCAAATCATCTTTAATTTCTCTTTTATTTCCTTTGGTGTCTTCTCTAGGTTGATCTCTACAATCTCTAGCTAAATGTCCAGCTTTGTGACAATGAAAACATGCCATACCAGGGTTTCTCCATGATCTTCGGTTATTCATTCCAAACCTTATAAAGTAGTTGACACTTACATGTCCATATCTTCCACAACATTCACACTATATCATTGTATTGTAATCCCATGGTACTATAGAATATTGTCGGTAAGGATCTGTGTGAGTTCGGTAACCTCTAGTATTTGCTCGATGTGCAGACCATATGTGGTTCTTTTGCTTAAACCAACACTTCTCAGTACCGTGTCCATAACTATTGTAGTTTTTGCAAAACCCTTAGAATTTTGCCTTCTGATAATTGTTAACAGACTTTGTCCTACATTGATTAGATGTGTGACCATATTTATTGCAATTGTAACAATAACCATTGGTCTTAGTGGTATTCAGTTGCCTACCTTTTTTGATTTTACACATATTGGTAGTATGACCTTGATTTCCACAATAGTAGAAAGTATGCTTCTTCCTTTTGATGTTATTCCTTTTTCCAGCTTGTTTTGATGATTCTCCTCTCTCGGTAGTGCAGATTTCCTTCTCGGTAGAGTCTTTTCCTTTGTAACTGAGTCCTCCTTTGTAGGGTCATCTTATGTTCAGTTGCTCATCCAACATCTTTGATGCTTCATAACTCTTCTTCAGTGTTTCTTGGGATTTCTTTTCTATTTCAAGTTCATTTATCAACCTTGATACTTCAAGTTTCAATGTTTGATTCTCATCATCTTTCAGATTTGCTTCATGATGTGTATAACCTAGTTGATCTGTCAGATTTTGTTGAATACCAGTTAGCCTTATAATTTCATCATTCTTATCAGATACTAAGACTTCAAGTTGTTGTTTATCTCTTTGTAGATTTCTTGTTTTATCCTCGGCTATCCTTAATGCATCTAGATTTTCAGTCATCTGTATACTAAAATGTTCATGTTCTCTTTTCATTTCTTTTAGTTGATCAGCCAATGCTTTGTTCTTTTCTTTCAACATTCCAATCATTTCTTCAGTCTCTTTAGATTTATTGTTATCAGACGATGTCTTGATTTGTTCCACTAACTCTTGAGAATCCTACAAGTCATTAGATAATATTCTCCTTACTTTCAGAGATTTTTGCATTTACCTTTGCATGTCTGCAATCACTTGATTTGCATGATCCAGCTCTTCTTGTAGATACACAATCCTCCGAGATTGTTTATAGCCTTCCATTGATAAGATCTTTCTCTTTAGGTAGTTAAACCCTTTTCCAAGATTCAAGCTCTGATACCAATTGTTAGGCCCAATATGGAAAGCTAATGTACTGAGAGGGGAGGGGTGAATCAGTACTCCAAAACATTTCTTTTGTAATAACCTTACTGTTATACATAAATAGGATAGTGCAGTAACATATAACAAAACTATAATCAACAGATAACATTCATACATGATTCACTCCATAACACATATATTTTGGTCATGTAGAAACTCTTGGTTAGAGAGAAAAACTGTGGTGGGGATGGCACCCACAACTTCACTACTACAATAATAAAGAATGCTTGGTTAGAGATACATTTAGCTACTTCTAATAGCTTACCCTGTTAGGAGTATTAAGATTAGTTAGATCTACCTTGCTAAAGGATTTTACAACACTATATAAGTGTAGCACCTGGTTAAAGGATTTACAATTTATAGACTTGGTTAGAGTCTTTTACCCTGTTAAAGGTTTCTCTTACAACTTCAAAATATTACAATAGAATCTTTACAAATATCTACAACTTTACATCTGAAATGCTGTAGCAGATTCTATGTGCTCAAAATAAGATTACCTTGCCTATAGCATATCTCAGTAACTCATAAAGTAACTCGGTAAACCCTTTTGTTTACTTTGTTCCTCGACTGTTCTCTGATAACCTTCTCGGTGACCTCTGTGTCTCTGTAATAGTCATAATAATCTATGATTTCTCATGTATCACATAAGTCTTGCTTCATACGCACATGTACACACATTTCTCACATTCACATCTTTTTTTTTAACCCTAAATTCATGTTGTATAAATAGACTTCTTATGTCGGTGATCTGATTCATTGCTTCGATCTTACAAACATGATTTCTCGAATAAATAACCATGAAAAATATTTCATTGGTTAGATGACCTCAAAATTATACAAAATCTGTATGTGCAATTTTCAATGTGATAACGGTTCTGTGTGCCTCGATCTTGTAACACGTTTTCATATGTGTGTCCAGGTTCAATGAATCTGGTAACATGTTTCACTTGGTGTATATCAACTTGGTATATTATCTTTACTGCTCAGTAGACATGAAATAACACTTGGTAGACAGCTTGGTGTATACGGGGCTTTGTGACTGTTTTCTTTCTGTAACTGACTAGACTGTTCATACCAACTTCTCTGTGTGTACCGACTGCATGATTCGGTAATACTAACCGACTAGAATATAGAATGACTTTGTATAGAAAACTAATGGCAATTTGATAAGTGGTAATAGGTTGGACCTCTGAAGCTAGCCATATTTTTATAGCCCTTAGTAGAGACACAAAGCTAGCCATGAGGATTTTTCATGGGAATCAATGCTTGGCTGCCCTGGAGAAGTTAGTGTCATGGAGGGGAGCCAGTGAGGTCAAGCATCTAAGTGTCCGCTTTGGGTAAACATAGCCACGAAACCAATTGGGATCCATTGACTATTGTCTATTCTTGCCATAGGATATATTGTGAAGGAGGATGAGTGCCTTTTGAGTCTAACTTCTTTTGACCATTGTGTTTTCTTTACTTGACATCTCTTGCCAAGTCCATCCTCCATAACTAATCAATCATCCCTCTTTCCAACTTTCATCTTGTCATCATCAAATCTTTAATCCATTTTATCTATCCAAGAAATTCTCCAACCCCCAATCCACTTCCATCCATTAAAACAATCATCCTTCCTCAACCAATATTTTTTTCCAAATTATTCATCCAACTTTGGGTAGCCTCCCCCTTTATTCTTCCTTCTAGCTATCCATTCTTCCATAATTACTCTCCCTCTAATCCAATCAAATCTCCAAAATTCCAATCAAATCAAATCAAATCAAACCTAATCCAATTCAATCCAATTCAATCCAATCTAATCCATTCAATCAATAATCCAATCCATTCAAACCAAGTCCTAATCCAAGGACTCATCCAATTCCAATCCAAATCAAATCCAATCTAATCAAACCAAGTCCTAATCCAAGGACTAATTCAATCAAATCCAATTCATCCTCGAAATCCAATCAAGTCCTAATGCAAGTACCAATCAAATCAAGTCCTCATCCAATTCCAATCCAAATCAAATCCAAATCCAAATCTAATCCATCACCATTCCAAGCTAGGTCCTAATCCTCATCTTCATTTAACATCATCTTCATAATCTTTCCCCTCCAAAACATATTCATCCAATTCCAATCTAATCCTTCACTCTTAACATGACTACTCAGAATTTCAAAACTTGGTATGAGAAGATGCTCATGGAAATTCACAAACCTTCGTACCAAGTCAACCCCATAATCTCCCACCCACCTATCATACCTTCATCCAACTCACCTCAACACATTACACCCAATCCCAATCTATACCATATCTCTTATCCTTCCTCTACCTTCGACAAGGGAAATCCATCTTATCCCCCATCCATATCTCTATCTTATTCCCCATCCATATCTCCATATTATCCCTCATCCACATACTCCTCTAATCCAATATGTATACATCCATCTCCCCCCCATCTACTTCCCAACCCCTATCCTTTCACAACACATTCATTACCTCTACTCCCCATCCAAATCCTTTACTCCATAGTCCTCCAATCATTAATCCTAATTCCCCAATCCATTATCCTAATCCTCAATCCAATTCCAATCCCAATCCTAATCCTCCATCCAATCCCAATCCTCCATCTAATCCTAATCCTCCATCCAATCCCAATTCTCCATCTAATCCTAATCCTCCAAAATCCATATTGTCCACATTCTCTAAATCCATCATCCATAATCTTATCCAAGACATGTTAGCAAAGGAGACAAAATCCTCACCTCAAAGCAAAGTGGCCAATTCTCCTCAAGTCCTCCATCAACCCCAATCACCTCCAACTCAAAAGAAATCTCAATCCCCCACACTTCATGATACTCCCATTTCCCCATCTACTCACATCAAATCTTCCTCCATCACACAATCCCCACAACTCCAAACATGCCAAAATCTTGTTCCAAAGCATGCTACCATAGAAATCTCTCCATCTCATGATGCATCTCCCTCCACTCCATCTAATGATCCCATCCCTTCCACTTCCTCTCATGATCATATGATTCATCTATCATTGCATGATTCTCTTCCATCTCTTGATCCAATCACCCCTACCACTCCATCTCATGATATTCTCCCTAGTCAAGATCAAAGTATCCCTTCATCTCCATGTCATGATCCCAATCCATCTAAAGATCCTAATCCTCCTTCCACATCTCATCCCCCTCAAAATGGACTCACATCTTATTTCCAAAATAATAAGGGTCCTCAAGATAATGCTCAAGATGTTGGTACATCCTCTTTTCCTCCTAAATCCAAATTTTTCTCATACAAATCAAAATCCCATTATCCATCATCTTCTGTATCCATTTTGGGACCCTATGTTCCAAAGTTAAACCCTTCATTCCTTCAATCCATTTTGGGCCCCTATGTTCTGATGCTCAATCCTCCATCCCTTCCATCCATATTGGGTCCTTACATCCCTCCATCCACCACTCCATCACCTCAAATAATCCCTAAGAAAGATCAATAAAGGAACACATCCTTGGATGCCTCCCAACACTCTCTTTCCACCATCCCGTCCACAAAATCCATCAATCCCTCAACCTCATGCACCCATCCCATTTCTATTGGAAGCAATTTGGATGCCTAATCTAAAAATAATAAAGCTCAAAATCCACAAAAAATCAAAGGATCAACATGTCCCCTCAAAATGACATGCTCAAAAGAAAAATGTGATCCAAAAGAAAGAAAAATAAAAAAGGCCACAAAGGCCCCAAAAGAAAAAATCAAAAACTATGTGGATTCCCAAAGAAGCAATGCATCTCAAAGAAAAATCAAAATTGGCATCCAAACATGCTAATCCAAAATCTCCATCCATTCATAAGTCCTCCAATCCTCTGTCTAATACTCCTCCATCTTCAAAATCCATTTTGGGTCCTTAAGTCACGAAATCCACCATCCCAACTCCTTCTATTTTGGGTCCTCATTTCCTAAAATCCACACTCTCCTCCACTACTCCACCACCCTTCAAGGTGTGTTCCAATGTTGATCTTCCACAAATTCTTCAAAACCCCATCCATTATCCACCATCCATTTTTCACAATCCCATTTCGTTAGTCCAATCCTTTCCAAATCCTTATCTTCCATCCCCTATCCATTTCATCTCCCCAATTATTGTTATCAACATCTATGAGAATACCTCTAGTTCAAAGAAATACTAAGGGATACCATCTATGAAATGAGATTCTTGAGTCTGCCCTTCCTCCTTCATGCATCCAGTATCTTCCATATCCACTCATCCTCATCCTTATCCATCCAAACTATTCCAAAAATTCAAAAAAAAAAAAAAATTAGAAAAAAGTAAAGGAAAATGATTTCATCCAATGGTGAAAAACACTTCTTGTGGCACCTTGGGTAAGTACCATGATGAAAACTTGGCAAATAAGCATCATGTGTAATCCCCTCATCCCCTTGCACTCTACACTTGGGGGAAAGCTTCATTCACATAATCCTCCCATCCATCTACATCATATCCAAGTCCATTCTCCTTTCCTATCTTTGATCTTGACTATCATATCCATATCCTCCATCTCATATCCCTCATCCTACCAAAATTAATCCTTCATTCCTATCTTTCACCTTGATCATATAAGAGGAAAAAAAATGTATATGCATGCATGCTTTGAAGCATTCAATCCTTAATCCTCTACCATCCATATCCATTACACATTATCTTTCAAAACCTCATACATATTTACCCACCATCCATTGCATCCTTAATTCCACTACCCTCTAGTATGGGGCATTGCACTCCTTTGTAGCATAGTCTTTGGGTCTCCATCACCCTACCCTCCATCCTTCAATTCTTCCATTTCCTATCCATCCACTTGATCCATCTATCCATACAATAACTCCCTCTTTCCATTCATCCATCCTCTTACTAGTCCTTGGTTCTCCCTTGTCATTGGTTCCATTCAATCAAATCCTATCCACCAATCCATCCCATCGAATCCAATTTGTAATCCAATCCTATCTCATCCAATCATATTCTCCATCTCTTCCAATTTAATGAATAATCCCATCCTCAAACCAACCCTATTCAATAATTCATCCCCCTTTTCATCCTATCTAATCATTTATCCTTCTTCTAATCCTATCCAATCCATCAAACTAAGCTTTCCCCATCTACCTGAGCTCACACTGACTTTTGCCTAATCCAAGAACCCATCCATACTTGGCTAAACAAATGCAACTGAAAATACTCTCATTTGCAGATCTTGCACATCCAACTTGTCTTTTGTCATCCATCAATTAATCCATCACCTACCCATCGGGATGCTTACTTCCCTAGTCTGGCAGTTTATCCAAATCCATGTCCTACTCTTGGTAAGAGATATCAGTTGGTCATGTGCATGTTGTTTGCATGCTTGAGATTTTTGCTTTGATTTCATCTTGTGTCCCTAGACTATACTTGTTCAGGACTGTCGTGATCATCTTATATCTTGGTATGTCTTGGCTGGTGTATAATAGGGCAAAGTTTTCATGGCATGGTGTGTTTGAAGGTCTTCCTTGTATGAACCAACAACTCTGCATTAGTGTTTATCAACACTTGCATGATTATGTGCAAGACATTCCTGTTTGACTGAGCATTAGTCCATGCCTTAGATCTTCATATCATCCTAGTTCTTATAATGAGCAGTGTAGACTATCCATGGCAATATTAAATCTGGGTTTTCTCTCTATACTTGCTCAACAAGATATCCAATACATTTATCATTTATTTGTCTCATTTCATTCACAACACTCCAACTCATCCTAGTTTCCTCTTTCATTATCTTCATCACTTATTCTTCTAATTCCTTTTGAGAGTACATCCATGTTCTTCGAACCCACATGTCCTCTCGAGGGGGCATACCACTGCTTCCTCATCATCCTTACTCCTCATCATTCTTCCTCACCCCATGACTGGGACATCATGCTACTAGTCCTTATCCTTTTTATTCATCTCATGAATGGGGCATCATGTTACTAGTCCTTATCCTTTTCCTCCACTATTTTTTATTCTTCTTTGATATAACATCATTTCACGATACTATACCAAAGAGGGGAAAAATGTAGACACCTAAAATTAATATTTAATTAATTTAAGCCTATCAACATAATTAATTAATTTAATTGTGTTATCCTTATTCCTCTTAGAATCGATTAAATCTAATCTAATTAATCTTGTCACTATTTTCCAATAATTAAATTATAAAATAAATTAATTATTCCCCTATTCCTCTAAAGTCCCCTCCAATAATCATTTCCTCTAAACCCACTCAGTTAATTAATTCTAATTAATTAACCTAGTCATGTGATTCCTATAAATAACTTTTCCTAATCCCACTCAACCTAATTAATCCTTCTTGAGTCTCTCATAATCATGCTTATCATTATTCTCCTATTTTTTATCCCACTCATGTCACATCAACATTGAGCCTCTCAAAGAAATTCAAATTTGTTTGAATCTCTCAATGCATCCTTATTTTGGAATTTTTAATTCCACAAGTTTGAAATTCAAATTTCTCCCCCCTTTTTCCAAAGGAATTTTATATTCCTGTTTATTTTCCCAAGGCACCCTTGATCCATGCCTTCTATCTAAAATCAATCTCAACCCTTCATAATCAAATCAATCTTGGCCCTCAATTGGCCTTCTCCAATCTATAAATTAGAGCCTATTCTCCTCACAAAAAAAATCCACTTCTCATGCATTGTCATGCTGCTCTTTTCTCCTCTCTTCTTTCTTCAATCTTTCAATTCAAATCCATCCAAAATCCATCCAATAATCCTATCAAATCCATTATTCTTGTAGAGCAAAGGAGATCAATCTACATCCAAATCAAGCAAGCAGCACATCAAGTGGACCATCAAGGGTGCATCCTCATCATCCACTTCATCAAGATCAATCCGAAGGAGAAGGTAAAATAATCTTTTGATGTGTTTATGGTTTTCATTCTTATTTCATAATTATGTTTTGATCATTTGACCCTTCTAATCCATTTTCCCCTCTTCGGTAGGAATGGTCTTCTATCATATCGCTGCTTTCCTTTCCTTTTGCATTTGATCCAAAGGATGTGTTTGTCAGAGCAGCCAATTAAATTATCATCACTTCACTCTAAATTGGGCATTACAAGATCCAATTGAAGAAAAAAGGTAGGGTATAATCAACCAATTCATTATTATACATATTCAAATATTTAGATTCAAAGTTTATTATAGATTTATCAAATTAATTTCCAATAGTAAAGATGGTGAGAGGTTTCTATAATATGATATGATCAATTTAAAAGAAGAATTTATTACAAGACCTAAACCCTTGAACAATCCTACAATCATATATTAATTAAACACTGCATTTTAAATAACGGACAATATAGTAAGCCTGAAACATATTAACACTACTTTCCATATTTAAAATATATCCTATTTAAGGAGTGGGATGACCTAACCCTACATGATCAAGTACCATTCTGTAAAATATATCCTAATTATGGATGCTGTTATATATGGCTATGACAGAAACTCCCTATTGTAGGACCATGAGACCATTGTGTGGTGATTGAGTGCTCTTTTTTGTTGGTGTTTTGGAAGGGAGCATAAGTGTACCATGATAGGATGGTGGTATAAAATGGAAGCTGAGAGGTATAAGGTTATGAGGTGTGGGTTAGGATAAGATAGGGAGGTAAGTGATGAAGGATGTAATGGTGTAAGAGTAAGTTAGGATTTGTTAGGTGTTTGGAAGGTAGGAAAGTGAATGGGGGGAGATAAAAGGATGTGAAGGATTGAATGGGGTTAGGTAGGTGAAGTAAAAGTAAGTGTGTATGAGGTTAAGGTTTATGATAGGATGTAGGAAAGTTAAGGAGGCTAAGATAGGTGATATGAAAGGTAGATGGAAGGTAATAATGATAGGAAGTGAGGTAAAGCTTATTAGGCATGGGTTAGAAAATTGGGTGTAGGAAATGGAAGCAAGGGTCATATCACTTTGAGATTTTTCACCAAGATTAGTAGCCTGAGTATGGACTTCAAATATTACAAGCCTTATATAATTTGATAGGTGTGATATAGGATAGGTTTTCACCCACAACAAAGACACCTCATAAGTATCCACTTGTAGTAGAGGAGCATATACTTGTATCTTGGGAGCCTATTAGGAGTTTGCCTTGAATTTGGGAAATAGACATAGAGGAGATAGAAGATTGATCAATAGACATTACCTAGCCTCATCATGCATAAATACAAGAGGTTTAGACTATAGAAAGCACATATCTCGAGCCAAAGGATCATATTCGAGATTTTCTTCATCTCCAATCCTCTACATTTTTAAGATCCACAAATGGGATTGAGGCTAAGTCTTGGTTACTTAGCTTGGACTTATGCTTTGGGTTGCATCTATATGTGAGCAAAATAAAGGTATAATTTGCAATGAAATTTTTTAGAGGACTTGCTTCCACTTTGTGGTACTAGGAGGATAAAATGCACCAACTCACATTGGAAACCCTCTCATGGGATACCATTTTGAAGTGCTTCAAAGTGTGTTCTATTTTAAAATATGTTTGACAGAGATTCATAGATGAGTTTCACAATTTACATAATTAGGTTTTGTAGTGGCTCATGAGAGTTATTTTTTGGAGTTCTTGTAGTTTGTAGATTACATTCAAGACAAGTTATTGGGTTGGAAAGCCCAAAATTTCAGTTTTCCTACACATGGCCAATCCAAATGACTTTAGGGTTTCTATGGGAAAAGTCTCTTATAGAAAAGGAGGTACATGGGAGGACACAAGAGTAATGAGAGAAGTTTGTAACCTTGATCAAGGGACTAAGGTGTCCATAGGCCTCCCCATCCTTCAAAGGATAATTTAGACTTACTATAGGATTTACAAAGAAAAACCCAATAGTATTAATATAAGGGACAAAGGTCTAGATCATAGTTGGGGCCATAGGGTAGTCACATGTGACCATCATTAGCACAAGAATATTTTAGGTATGAGAGAATATTGGGCTATCAAGCTAGGCCTTTTATGAGTAAACAACCTTTTAGGGGAGAATCTAGTGTTTTTAGTAGTTAGGATCTTCTAATTATGGTGGGTCCTAAAAAACATAGGGTTATATGAGAGGAATATATTATGTATATGTTAGTATCAGACAGAGAGTGCCCACAAGGTTTTAGAGTACATGGACACCATCCTAGGATGTCAAAGTAGATAGTTGATATGTGGGTCCTTACCCTCTCAACCACTCAACATATAACACCATGGGTCTTTACCCCCCCAAACACCCAAAGGTCAAAGGAAGATTCACTGCTGCAACACTCACTTTTTGTGATAGTCTCAAGCACTTAGGATAGTCGCTACTTTCATGGCCATTCTTCTTCACACAACACTCTCTAACATTAATTATGATGATAGTGTACCTCCATAAAGATTCCACCAACACCAAAATCAGTACCAAACTCTCTCCCAATCTCGGTAATGGACTAACTTAACTCACTATCAAATTGTGACAGTAGTTAGGATCTTCTAATTATGGTGTGGCCTAGCCAACATAGGGTTATATGAGACAAGGGTAAGTTCAACAACGATGTGTATTAGATTGTCATCAAAGTTTCCTATTAGTGTTACTTTGTATCAACATCAACCACTTATTGTCATTTTATTATGATCATTTTTTTATTCCTTATAAGAATTTGCAGTATTACCATAATTTGCATAACCTGAATCTGATTGTATTATGTATTCTTGAGATTATGTGTAGATATATATATTTATTTGTTATGTCTGGTAGTAATGTTATGTTATTTTAATGTTGTTTCAATAAATAGATAAAATTTACCTTCTTAGCTTAATATGATATTAACTGTCATTGACTTGATTAAGAACATCTTGATTTATATTCAATGATGCACTTGGATTGGCTAGGAATGAAAATATTGTTGTGACATTGGGATTGGTTACATGAATCTTATTGGTTGTTATATTGTTTGTTAGTGGTGGTGGGCTTGGTCAAGATAGTAATAGTGTGGACACATTTGGCATCAATTACTCCATCATTGACAATGTTCTTGTTCTTGGTCCAAAATTTAGGCTTGTCATTATGTACAAGAAGACCTTTAAGAATCTTTCTAATAGGGCTTTAATATTCCTTGCTTTAGGAGGACTCATTCTAATGCGAGGTCTTTCTTGGTGACTTATTCAAAGAATTCAAGACACTGACAACTCAAAGGATGTAATATGTAAAGGACAAGGTTGCGTTGAAACAACTTGATCTGATAGGATTCAGGTATGTCCCATGGAATCTTCCTAATAAGATGTCTCCACCTTTGCAAAAAGCTAGTGAAGGTCCCTCCAGTCCTTTTATTTGTGTTGCATAGGTCTATCATAGAGGCATCATTTTCAATGTTGTATTCATAATGTGACACAAACTTTTTTGTAAGGTCAAGAAATGATTTGATCGACCCATGAGGCAAAGCCAAAAACCAAGCAAGGGCAGGTCCACTAAGACTCTTAGGAAAAATCTAGCGTAGATAGATATCACTATAGGTAATAGGACACCTCTTGATAGGCTATCTAGAATTCACACACATGTTCCCTAGGGTCACCTTCGCCTTTGTATTTGTGAAACTTAGGCATTTCCAAACTAAGGGGATATGGATCCACTAAAATAGAAGGATCATAAGGACAAGGAAAAACTTCTTCAAATGTGTATGATTTCTTACGTGTCCAATGCTTTAGGTTTTTAGTGAGATCCTTCATGTCCTGGATTATTCTCATTAGGTTAGTCTATGGATTTTGCATATTAGGGACGTATTGACCTAAGTTGGACCCTGGGATATGTGTGGACATAGGAAAGACACCACCACTAATATACTAATAGGAGGAGCTTATAATTTGAGAAGAGATCAAAGGGCAGAAAGTGGAATTGCCATTGATGGGAGGTATGCTAAAATAGCTCTAATTGACAGAATTATGGAGGGTTGTAGATGATCTAGGTAGATGTGATATGGAAGGATTGAAACTGATAGCAAGTGTAAAATTTGTAGGTGGTGGATGAAGAATAGTACAAAGAAGGGGTTAGTGAGGTCACCTTCCATAGGAGATTCAAGGATATATCAGTCAAAATTAGGTAGCAATCATTCCCCCTATCGGATAAGCTCAACTTGGAATCCATTTGGTTTAACTTTTATAAGCTTTTCTAACATCTCCTGATTGTAGGGATTTTCCACAAAGGTTCTCAAGCAAGGAGAATTTTCAAGTTGGTCAACATATTATGTTTTCACTTGGGCGCCATGATCAACATAGAGATTGGAATCAAGTAACTCAGTCGCCATCTTTTCCTTTTCACAATGAGTCAAGACCATGAACAAGTAACCTTAGAATGACCAGAATAGGAGGGATAATTTGTAATTAGATGCATGGACTCTATGGTAAGATGATGCAAGATGGGGGATAAGAACAAGGACTTAGAAACCTTGGATTAGATTTAGGATTGATTTGAGATGATTGGATTGGATGGTCATTTTATTAAGACAAGATTGATTTTATTAGGATGACACCTTAATCCTTGGATAAGGATTAGGCAAGGTGTAGGGATCAACATTACTAGCCACAAAGCAGGGTAACAATCAAGATAGGTCAAATTTAGATATTTGGATTATGATTTGATTTGATGTAATCTTCTTCTACTTAGGATAGGCTAAGTTCATGTAGCTTCCTAAAATTGCACCTCTTTGCAATTTTGACTACATTGGGTCCTTACCTTATCATTTACACCCTTTGGCCTACTTGGGACCTGATTATGTTCATGCCCCTTCCACATTGCATCATTTTTTAACATTTTGTATGCATAAGGCACTTGATCCTTGCCCCAAAATAGGGTAGGACCAAGGAGTGCTACCCTAGTCCTTAATAGGACCATGGCACTATGCCATGGTCTTTCTCAGTTTTGGGACCCCTTTAACCCATTTTCACATTTTAAATTTGAGAGAGAATTCCCTCTCCATGTCGGGTCATGTTGGAAAATTAATCAGTTTTCTCAATGGGAAAGTATAGAAAGAGGATTTTCCCTCTCATTTGAAAATCCACAAAAATCAAAAAACTGTTGAGCACACACATGAGATCAATCATTTGAGGATTCTCAATTTTCCTTCAAGTCTTGGAGCAACAATAAAGTCAAGGATCAAGCATTTAAGTGGAGTTCTACATCATATTTCATGAAACCCTAATTCCATGTGGAGCCAAGAAAAACTTTGCAATGAGGTATCATCATTCAATTTTCAGGCATAATTCAGTATCTCCCTCAAAAGGAGATCTTTTCCTTACAATCATTTCAATTATCTTTATTTCAATTTCATGGTTAATTCAAAAATAGGGGTTTGACCTAAGGCAAGCCCCTATTCCTAACCTATTTCCATTATTTTCTATGTGCAAGAAATAGGTATAGAGAGGTACTCTTCAGAATAAGCTTCAATCACAAAGATGAATCAACCCTTTTCAGTGTGCAAAAAGTTTGAAGGACCATGCTATCGCATCTTGGTCCTGGGTTTTTAGGAGCATTTTTTATTGTTGGATCCAACTCATCTTATACTACTCAAATCCAGGTGCACACAAAATAAGTCATTTGTACCTCACTATTTTCTCAGTTTTACCTTCAATTTTTAGCACTTTACCTTAAATCAATATTTCAACTTATAAAAGAGAGGAGAAAACCCATAATAATTAATCAATCCATTCAGTGTTCAGTCCTTAATCTAATTTATGATTGAATCTAGTGTATTTCCTTCCCTCTTTTGAATTTAATAATTTTTAAGAAAAATTGATTTGGTGCTTTCTCCCTTCTATGTTGCAAATTGCCAAATGCAATTTTCACCATTACAGTTCCTACACAAAATTAGACAATGGATTAGGGTTTGGATCAACCTAGAATATTGACACTAATTGAGTAAAGCACTTGAGATAGATACTTTCTCAAGCACAAGACTAATTAGGAATGGGCAAATGATAAAGATCTAAATCAGACTTTTCAAAGTGCTAACCTTGATTTGATGATTGATTATTTGCTTTGGATTGGACAACTAATTAGGTTGATATAGTAAGTATTTATAGGTGGGAATAAAATGATTATGGAAGGAGATGGTTTGGAATTTAGTTGTAAGAAGGATTTGATGAGTGATTGATTATGGATAGGTGATTGGTGGATTGGGTAGGTGAGACAAAGGGATATGACAATTTATGTCAATCAATTAAGACAAACTCAATACATGGTTATAGGCTATCATTTTGAGAGGCTCTAGTTTGAATTCCTCGGTGAAACTATGGGTGAAGTCATGATACTTATGGAGGAATATATGGTTCTTTAATAAGATCTCATGATTTTTGTATTAAAAGCTTGGGTTCTTGATAATTTCTTTGGGACTTTTTTTTTTTGACTTGGAAATGTTTGGATCTCTTAGGGTGCTTGGGAGACTTTGGTTTATTGTGCATGAATGTAAATTGATTAGGAATTTAGTTCAAGTAGAGACAACGAAACAAAGGTGGAGATGGAAACATTCGAGTGGAGATGGTGATCCTCAAGAAAAAGTAGACAACAAAATAGAGATGGAGACAATGAAACTCAGTTTGATGGTGATGAGGCAAAATTTGATAATTTTTTATTCAATTGTATGGTCAAACTTAGAAATATTGGGATTTGTTTGTCTTAGAAAGAGATATCAAGCAATGAATATACATTGACCAAGGTGATGCTTGAGAGAAGCATGAAAGAGAGGGCCTAGATTAGCCCAAATTTACTAAATTCACTAGTATGTACAATAGAAAACACGCAAAAGCATGTACTACCTTGGCTAGAAAGAGGATTCTACTTGTTCAGTCCCTACTTGAATTTCTCTGTATACTTAAACAAAGAAAAAAGATAGAGATTCGATAGCACTAGCTCCCCCTTGCATGACACTTACTTCTTGAGCATAAGAGAATGTCATACATAAAATATCTTGAGATCTTATGAACTAGGGGACTTCTATCTCTATTATGAATAGTACGATGTAGGGCAACTTCAGAGATCAAACCTCTTGCACCAACAAGAAAGTGGGATTTTGGTTGTCTACAACAAGGTGTTTAGTAATTATCTGAGGGATACTAGTCCAAAACAAATCTACAAATCAATCCATTTAGGACTCTAACTAAGCCTATCAGTGCAAAGAAAGCCTTCACATAGCCGAATTCACTTAGCACTCCGACTGTGTAACCAGTGCATTTGTATAGAAGTTCCAAAAATAGTGCTTGAGACCCACAAGAAGAGATGATATCTCTAATGTGCCTCAACTTTGAAACACTCATGAGCTGATGAGGCTCCCAATAGGTACTTCTCCACTATTTAAAATAAAAAAGAAGTTGTTGTTAATCACCTTTGTGTTACACCCAAGGTCCACGAAGGTGAGGGGAAATGATATTTAGTGTAATCATGGGACCACCCTATAAATGTCCAAGTACTCTAAAGATGGTAGACAATCATTCATTTTAAGCATCAAATCCAAATTGTGATTTAATCTAAGATTAAAACACAAAAAAAAAAATCTATTTTTTTAAATTACAAGTCCTTCAACATTCATCGTGCATCAAATGATTAGTATTCTTATGATTTTGGTCTTTGACAACCAAGAAAAATATGCAAAAACAAGAGCAATTAGAAAAATATTAAATAAAACTACTTACAATAGTCATGCTAAAGTGTAGGTGCAGACGTTGAAACATCTACACAAATGTCAATTTACTTTCTATGCAAAATCAGTGAGCTCAAACAATAAATTTTTTCGAGTAACAAGAAAAACATGAAAAATGACAAAAAATAGGAAAGGGAAGATGTCAATATATAGGCACAGATCTCACAATGTCTATGTAGATATCAATCTACATTCTATAGAGAAAAACATGATTAGCTCTGAAAACTTGAAATTTATAATGATTTAAAGAAAAGCATAAAATGTTAGATTTACATAAATAAAAACTAAAAATACGAAATATTTTTGTGTTTTTATGACAGTATGTGGTTTTTTTTTTGGCTTTTTAATTTATATTTCTACTAAAACTGAAAACCCTACACAAAAACTTAATTAAAATAGAGACATCGATTTGGTCAAGCATAGATAGTGAAACCAAAGTGCAAATGTTGATCTACAAATGCAAATGATGAACCACAAAACCTGCAATAAACCTAGTTAGCCAGAAACTCAACAGAGCAAAGATGCCATTTTAATGACACAAACATTGAAGTATAGGTGCAGACACCAAAGTGAGGTGGAGACATCGATCTGAGATCTATGAAAAACCTTCACAAAAACATCACACAAATGTTAAAGTTAAGGGACTATGGGTCCCACCGAGCATGCCAAAATGAAGTAGAGAAAATGGTGTAAGGGTTCATTTCATAAACTAAATATAAAATACAATAAATCATTCAAAATAAATAAATAACCTTATGACTTCTTCTCACCTCATCTAATTGAGCTTGAAGTGGTGTGTGCCCAATGCTCCGCTTGTTTTTCTCCTTGAGATGGGATAGATGTGGTTTGTTCTCCAGTACACAACAAGATAGATGATATGGGATAGATGTGATGGATTGGTTTGGCTTATGTGAGACAAGGTTTGGGCACAATATGGGTGTGATGGATGGTTTTTGAATTTCAAAGTAGCAACATAAGTTTACTCAAAAGGTGGATGATTTGTGAGGAGTGGAGACTCCAATTTATAGATTGGAGAGGCCCAAAATGGATGGCTAGGATCAAAGATGAATAAAGGGAAAGGATTAAATTAAGTGGGTTGAAGATTGAGAGGAAAAAATGGGAGATCCAAGAGATTTTCCATAAAGGAATTTCTTGTCTTGACACTTCTCAAGTACATGGGGAAGATTTCCCCAAGTACCTTGGTAAGATAGGAAAGGGATCTAAAATTCCTTGGGAGAAGACAATAGGAATTAAAAATTCTAAAATAAGAGGATGTGTGGGGAGAATAAATGATAAAGGAATTAAAAATTCCTTGAGAAGAGGGAGCATGGGAAAATTCAAGGAATTTGGAATTCCTTCGAAGAGTCAAAGTTGGAGCATTTAAGGTTTGGAAGGTGGGATAGGAAAGCCATTTATGGCAAAGAGTTTACCCATCCCTAATCAAGGTGATTAGGGATCTACAACTATTTAAGATGACTGATTAGGTGGGTTAATGAGACATTAAGGTGCAAGTGGGCAAGTTAGGAGGATGGGACATGAGCAGAGAGAATGAGTGGAGGAATATAAAATTGGACAAAATGATAATCATGATTAGAGTAGAATTAATTAGGCTAGATGATAGCATTAAGAGGGTGATTTGTAGGAATCAGAGGATTGGATAATTAATTAGAATTAATTAATTAATTAAGCTTTTGCAAGAATATTGGAATAAATGATTTTAAAAAAATAAGGGATATAATTATTTTTGATAAATTAATTCTAAAGGCTATAGTGATAAAATTAATTAAATATAATTGAATTAATTTTAGAAGAAGAGGACTAACATAATTAATTTAATTCATTATGAGGAAAGGCTAAATTCATTATATATTAATCTAATTAATGTTAGGCGACCTATGAGTCTTTAGAATGATTTTTGGTCATTTGGATGATAGGGCTTACTCTCTTGCTAGCACTATGTATTTTGGGGTGTATGCTAGCATTGAAGGATTTCATGAGTTGTATCTAGGTCCTATTATTCATTGTTGTAGAATTAATTGTGTAAATTAATTTAGAAGATGTGTTTTGGGCCAGCTCATTATGTCATACATGTTTCATCTACACGTTACCCTATTGCTGACTTGGGAGGCTGTGCACCGACATATTTTCTATTTGGGAATACATGGATATATTTATTAAGTCATTTTGGGTCCTCAGTTTTTCTTGGATTGGTCCTCTTTCAACACAATATGTATTTCAAGCCAACTTGTTGGGTTCATTGCTTGTCCTCTAATCTATCTGATCCAATTTTATGTTTTTGATACTTGCATATCATATATATAGAAGATCAAATCAATTTCAAGTGACTAGATTGATGTGGATTGTAAAATATGTGAATTTTGTGTAGAGTAAAATTATGTGGTGTAAGTTATGGTGATGAACTGTTCAATGTTTACTTAGGGCAACTTGTCAAGAGCACCTACATTCTAAGGAGATTGTTGAAGGTTATGATGTTGAAGGCTTATTCATTAGAACTTATATATTAATGTATCATACTCTAATATTGTGTTTCTCTTTGATAGATTCTTTTGTATCTTCCCTATGTTAGTGAATGCTAGTAGTAAGTGCATTTCAAGAGTAGTATCCTTCCTTAGGTAGTGAGCCTAAAAATATAATAATAATCTTGTTCATATTCTTTGAGATAGCTCACATTATGGTTCTTACCTTCTTGGGTTTTCCATCTAAATGTGGTTTTCTCTTGTGCATTTGTGTTCATTATCTTATCCTTCATTTTTATGGATTAAGATTATTTTTCTTAATTTGAATTGTGCTGAAAATGTATCTTTTGTTCAAGACTAATTCACCCTCCATGTCAGACTTGGGGTTTATTTAAAATTATGGCTACACCAAAGAAATCTTACTACTACCTAAATATCATAGTAATTTAAAAAGTACTGACATTTTTTCAATAATACACATTGTTAACTAAGACGTCGAGACACATATATTTATCTATATTCTAAACATGTTCCAATTTATTTGATTTATCTTTTATATCCTCTTAAATTCTTTGAAACATCACATAGGTTGACTCGAAGGTGTCACAACAAATTTGTTTGACATGTTCTTTTGTATCTTTCCCTAAGGTAGTGAACATCAGTAGCAAGTCCTTTTCAGGAGCAATGTCCTTCCTTAGGTAGTGTTCCTTAAAATAAATTTGTAATCTTGTTCATATATTATGAGATAGCTCTCATTATGGTTCTTTCCTTCTTTTGTTTTACACTCTAATATAGTGAATCCCTTTGTTGGGTCCTTTTGTATATTGCCCTAAGGTAGTGAACATCAATAACAACTCATTTTCAAGAGCACACTTTCCCTTCCTTAGGTAGTGAGTTATTAAAAAAAATTGTAATCTTGTTCATATACTGTGAGATGGTCTCATTATGTTTCTTCCCTTCTTGGATTTTTCATGTAAATTTAGCATTCTCCTGTGCATTCATGTTTTCATTGCTACTGGTTAGATTAAGAGTTTTTTTTTAATTTAAACTATTCTAAAAATTGAAGTTTTGTTCAAGATTGATTCATCCTCCATCTTAGTCTTGGGGTATGTTCAACATTATGGATATACCAAAGAAAGCTCACTGCTACCTGAATATTATAGTAATTTATAAAATACAGATATTTTGTCAATAAAAACTCTGTTGACTAAGGCGTTAAGGCACATATATTTCTCTATGCTTCACACACATTTTAATTTCTTTGTGTATGTATGTGTGTTTCATGCTAAGGTCTAGGTCCATGGATAGGGAGAGTGGGCTCTTGCATGTGTATGAGTCCACATCATTTAGGTTGACTACAAGGTGGCATATTGTAACAACCCACCATAATTAATTCAACAAAATTGAGTATTCTTTTTTTTTGTGTGTTTAATTTAATCATTATGTTTTATTCAATTGCATACTCTAGGCATCCATCCATCAGGATTAGGCATTCATCCATCCGGAATGAGCATCTAACCATATGGGTTAGGCAATTATCCATACAGGACATAAGATTTCATCTATCCAATATGGGATAGGCATCTACCCATATAGGGTAGGCATCTATCCAAATGGGATAGGAGATGCTCTAGCCAGAGACTTAGACTCATCGGGACCATTCGGGTCCTGAGCCACTCACTAAGTACTACACTCTTTTAACAAAAGTACACTGAGGTCACCATCCTTAGGAGTAATTAATAACCTAATACAAGCTTGAATTCCACCTCAGAATTTGGCTTAAAGCCTCGGGAAGTCAAGCGAATCCATACGGGATTCCTTCTGAGTATGCATTGAATTACTTTTTTTCAATTTAATTATCTTATCTTTCAAAATAGGATTCTTACTCAACCTTTCAATACCAAGCCTACACCCCATCCACGAATGCCTGAGTACGAGGAACAACTCCATCCCAAGACTGCCTACATACCCGCTTCAGCACGGGATCAAGGCATAAAGTATGTAGTTCTATTTTCTATTCTATGGTTTGATGTAAACTGATTTGTGGGTACGCAAACCTTTCTAGGGTCAATGTCCCAGATAGTTTCTCTGTGGTTGCTACCAATGATGCTAGTGCTTAAACAAAGGCTCAAGATGGCCTATTGTTTGTGGCCTAACAACTACATCCTAACACCTATCTTGAGCATCACCCTTCACCAAATTGCCAATCACCAATATTTCTTCAAGATAAATCAATTTCATAAAAATTATTTCATTCAACCAATCCTAATAGGGGTTTACTATGGTTTAACTCAATGGATGAAAAATCATTTAAGGATTATCTTATTAAATTGTCGATCCAAGGGGGATTAACTGCCCCTTGGATTTTAACTTCCAAGTGTCCCTTATTACTCCCCGATGATTTATAGGGACGATGGCATAGACGTCATTGATGTAGCTTTATTAGGCATTAAGTGAAGTAGTTCAACACAATGGCTTACCCGTAAGCATGACCCAGAGGCACTGTATATACTGAACATTGCTAAGTTTTGGTTTTCCAACTTCGTTTGTTTAGTTATCTAGCTAAGAAGCTATGAAAACATCATGCTTGAAAACAATTACTGATTGAACGAGCATAATTTCTAATTGATTGAAATAACTACTCGATGAATTACGTAAAATAAAACCATAACTTGAAATATAATTTGGTTATGAAAAACTTGCATATTAATAATTACATGTGTACTTGCATGATATTGTCAAATAAATGTAGTTAATCTATAAGAAATTTGCATGATATAAGAATAGTGTAACTTGCATGCATAATTAAGCAATCCAAAAATAGTGATTAATTTAGGCAGTTGATTCAAAATATATTAATTTGAATTAGTTGCTAAAGGCCAACTAAGTGCGGAATGGATCTTATATGGAATGAATGATTCTAGTTATAGAATTGGTCCATTATAATTTATGAATATAAAATTTTCCAAGGATACTTTAATCATGAATAATTGCCAATATTTATAAACTTTCCTAAAATTTGTAATAAGGAAAGAAATTTAATATTTTCTAAGTTTAACAATTACAAATTGAAAAAAAAACTAAGCAATTAACTTTAATCTCAAAGTAATTACTAAAGTTTCTAATTTACAAATTAAAGATTAAAAAAAGGAACAATTTACAAAATGAAAAAAAAAAAAAAATGAATTAAATTTTTGTTGCAAATGGGGGGAGTGGGGACCATGGGTCCCATCAACCCCCTGCAGTCCTACATGTACAGGCCCGCTGGGCAGAGGGGGCCTCATGGTCCCCTCCACTCCTGCAGCCACTTACAATGACCGCAGGGTAGTGGGGGGTACTGCTACCCCCAACGGTTTCAATACCACCACCCTGCATGCCTTCAAACATTTCGAAGACTATGCCGAACATTGACATTTAATGTAGTATATTATAATAATAATGTGACATTAATATTTATATGTTAACATTTGAAATAACACTATATATATATATATATATATATATATGTGGTTTCATATTTCCTTACAAAAGAGATTTATTTATGAAAGTAAGAACAAAATAGATGATCAAATAATTGTTATTTTTTTATTGATTTTCATAGTAAACAGGAGTTTATCATTTACAGAGATAGAGGGAGAGATCTTTATCCAGCCATCACAGGGAGGGAGTTTATTTCTAGACTTCTCAGGGAAATTGTTTATTTCCAGGATTCATTTCCAGTGTTCACAGGAGGATTTGTTCATCTAATATTCACAGTGAGGTCTTTGTTCAACTCACAGGGAGATTCAAAAATAATCACAAGGAGGGGGTTTAGAATAATCGTAGAGGAAATATTCATAGAGATTAAAAATAATTATAGAGATTTAAATAATTACAGAGAGAAATTTAGAATAATCAAAGAGGAATTAATCACAGTGAAATGTATCCTTTCTTTCAACTAATTTTCACAGAGAATTTATATAACCAGATAATGAAATCAAATGAGAATATCATAGAGGAAATAATCACACTAAAAATCTATCCTTTCATTTCAACTAATTTTTTTTTATAGAGAAATACATAACTAGATAATGGGATCAAATGAGAATATCATAGAGGAAATAATCACAGCGAAAATCTATTTAAAGGATGAGATTCATATTTCTATTCGAAAAACCAGAGAGATGAATTTAGAGGGAGGAAGTAAAGATGGAACTAATCTAGTTCTTAAGCAAGAAATTGATCTAATTCTTATCAAGAAAAACAAATTGATCTAATTCTTATCAAGAGAAACAAATTTATCTAATTCTTATCAAGAAAGACAAATTGATCTAATTCCTATCAAGAAATTGAAACAATTAATCTAATCTTAATTCGCAACAAGAACAAGATGCATGATTCAAAATAAAATAAAAATAAAAGAACCTGGATGCTTGCAATTGATGTAGAATCCCCTATGAATCCTTCAATTAGCCTCCCTTGATCCTTCAAACTTGAAAGAAATCCTCCAAAGCAATCTTAGCTATTTACAAAAATGAAATATGACTACAAAAGAATTTCTTGAGAGAATAATTTCTCTATGGACTAACCAACTCCTATCTTTGAAAATTTGCATATCATTTATAAGAAAAATCCCTCTATTCCACTATCTATAATTTTAATTAAAAAAAGAGATTCTTTCCCAATTTTGGATTTCATGCAAATTGATTAGACTTAGTGGGAGGAGTTACATGCAAGGTGGTGGAAAATCCTCTAGAAGCTTCTTATTCTTCCTACAACATGTGCCATAATTGGATGAGGAAAACTAAATAAATAATTAAGAAAAATGTATATTTTCTATGTGTGTTTGTGTGTTTTATTATTTTATCCCTTTATAATATTCATTCAATCATTTAAATAGTTTATCAAAAAAAATATAATAAAGTTTGTATTTTAAATCTAAAGGTGATAAGGGAGGGTTGTGACACATATTTAAAAAATTGTAACACAACATTAGTCATCCTTAAGATACATAACCTAGTCAAAATTATATGTCACAGTGGTTCATGCAAAGGATTAAATAGGGTAGAATCGTCAACTATAGATAGATTGAGCTATGCTTTGATCTAATAAAATTATGACCCACAAAATTAATCTTCTCTTTCAGGTGCACGACTATTGAAAGGATCATTTTTGGGGGTTTTCCACATGGAGGTCTTGCAAAAAAATAAAGAAATATTGAGGATATATTTTAAGGATTTTCTATCTATCCATCGCATGTCTGAAGGTTGAAACATAGTTTCCTGCATCTTCTCCAAGATATTTTGAGCTTGGAATAAAGCACCCCAAATAAGGCTCCATGTTAAATATGAATGGAGAACTTGAACACAAACAAAGCAAAGTCCTCAATAATTCGCACCTAATCACTACATCTTTATGAATAACATTCCCATTAGAGAAGAGATACATTAAAGCCTCATGGAAGTCTGAGCTCCAACCATAGGATATCACTCAAGAAGCCCCACTAAAATGCCACGTGTCCCAAACATGAGTGGGCCCATAAAGATTATGAATTTTTTAAGAAAAATATGAAATAAATGCCACTTGTTATCCAAGAAGAGATTTCACAAGCCCTTGATTCAAAGAGGAAACACATGCATGCCATTGGTTGCTAGAAGCCAACATAAACCTAGATGCTCAATGGATCTAAAATTGAATTAGATGCCAAATTATTCTAAAAGAAACTACATGCCAAATTTGGATACCCTCCAATTATTAAAAGTACAAGTGATGCTCATACCTGGAGTTAGGGAGAGAATAATATAAAAAATCCTTCATGCAAGGATAGTTATAATGGTCATCATGATTTGATGAATGCATAATTAGTATGTAGAGGATTTAGTTGCATTAATCATTCCCATTCTTAGGAATGATCTCTTTAAAATCTCAAGGGCATTGCTATAATAGGAGTGTAACACTTTTGAAAAACAAGGGTTTTGTAATTCTCTTTCTAGTGAAAAATGGAAAGAATGTTTAACAATTAATTATTGTGATGTGACCTTAGTATGTTTGATCTTATGTTGGGCTTTGGGTAGTGTCTTTTTTGCCTTTAATTTTGTCTACTCAACCTGACATTCTTTTTTTAATTTTTATTTCGATGCAATTGTTGTATACTCATTTCAAATTCTCTATTTTTTGTTAAATGTGTGTGCAATGGGTCATGTAGTGGATTTTACTCTAGCATTTTCTTTAGATTAGGAATTAGATTATATCCTTAAGAAATAATATTTTAAAAATGTTTAATCATTATGAACATCCAAAAAAATTGTTTTTCTTTCTATCGAGCCTTGGCAAGTGCTATACATGGGAGGATTTAAAATTTGTTCCCTGTCTAAGTCACTTTGTGAATTTCACTCTGAACAATGAAGGGTTATGATGTGAAGTGCTGATTTTTGGGAATTAGTGTTTCTTTGTGATTCTTACAAAAATGAAATTAAAGTATTGTAAAAGCTCCACTTCAAATGTATTGCCTTAGTTTAGATTTTTCTTTCTTTTCCTTCTTCCCTTTTCCATTCCCTCTCAAAATGAACAGTCATTTTCTAAAATCATAGAGTTTGTTTTATAGACTACAAATTTGAATCAAAGGTTCCACATCTATGAATATTTTAGATTGTCCTTCAGATGTGTGAGCCTTTTGGAGATAAGCAATTTTATTGGCATGCCTGGTCAAATATTTTAACTCTCATAATCGAAGGTCTTGTGTTTTTCTAATCATTCTACTAGAAGAAGTTTTTGGTCAACATCCAACATTTAAGTATGATCATAACTCAGGTGATATATATCTCCTCCCTTATAAGAAATAATTTTTAGCAAGCTTTCATTCATGATTCAACTTTACAATGGAAGGTACTAAATTATTAGTAACTATTTTTTCGCTATTTCCATGAAAATGAAGGGGTGTCACCCATGTATCCACATGTCATTCATCACCCAATTTATTATGATTTTAATTCCTTTGATGAAAGGATTTTTGTTGATGTTATCCTTAAAAGTATCATGGATTATTTCAAAGACCAATTAAGGTCAATTGAAGTGGAAGAGATAAGATATCATGTTCAACTTACTAATCAAACCTTCATGTACAAGAAATATCTAAAAAGACATAAATGAGAGAAAGATTAACTATTTACTACCCAAATTCCAAAAAAAAATCAAGAACTACTTTCATGTTAAGAAAGGAGCCCCATACTAGAACCTACACCTACTCAAGGGAATTAATTTTCCTTGTTTTTTCTTTAGAGAGATTTTTCCTCCATGGATGCATCTTCTAAAAACCATTTCAATTTTTAAAGGTAGATAAGTTGTTTGTAGATCAAACTGGTCTCATGAGAAAGAAGAATGAGAAGGATGTGAAGATTGCAAGGCCCCATACTAAATATGAAGTGAAGAAGATAAAATCAATAAGAAAACTCAAGAGTAAACTGTATTCTCTTTTCTCGAAAAAGATAAAGAAATGGGTCATTCTTTTTATTTTGAGATATTCCTTTCTTTGCTGACTATAGAAAAGAAGGATCTTCACTAGCTATGAAGATAATATCAAAGCTACAACGTGATGTACTAGATATTTTCTACAAATTTTTTAGAGGAGGTGAGATTTGTGAGGAGAAAGTGAAAATTGAGGAAGAAAGAGAGGTAATTATTGAGGCCTAATAAAATTCTCCCAAAAATCCCTTGATATGGGAACAAATCAATGAAGAGATGGATGAAGCCTAGTTGTGGGATGAGTTATAAGTTTTTTTTCTTGTCAATAGAAATCAAGGAACCATTTCATCAAGTGGGAGATTATGATAAACAACAAAGGGAATTCATCCTTATACCTTCAAAAGAGTCCAAGATCACAAGTAATGGATAAAGATGAAACCTATATAAAGTAGAATGTAGCTACAATCACACAAATCTAGTGCCCTCAAAAGGGTTCCCTATTCAACATTTTTCTCAATAAAGGGATTGCCAGATTTCTTTTGTCATGTTGACTTATGAATTTGAAAGTAAGCTTGAAAAGGAAAGAAAAATAGTATTTCCTCATTATCATAGGATATATAAGAAAATGGAAAGATTTCATGATCTGTGGTTGGTGGAAAAAAAAAAGTAATTCAAAAGTTGTTGGTCTATAATTTTATTCCCACCCATAGTTTCAAATCATGTGAAATACAATAAGTTCGATAGGAGGGGAAGTTATTTTAAAATTATAGATAATAGTTTTCTTTAGCATCAATATTTTTAGTAGGTTAGATTGGGGTAAGGTTAGGTAGGTGCATTCCATTTCTAATAAGTGCTACTACACATGATGCATCCCTTCAAGGTTTACATTGTCTGGTCTTAATTTCCCTCATAACTACCTTCGTTCATAGTGTTTCACCCTCAAAATGTCCTAACTTAGGGTTTTAGAGTTATTAGCTAACATGACCATACAATGAAAATTAGTCCAAATTTATTGGGTTGAATGTTTATAAATACACAAATATCGCATTCAAAGACTTTTTCATGTGTGCTATCCAAGAACAAAACATGGTATGGTTCAAAAGAGAGTTCTTCCATTTATAATTTCACATAATTTTATGATAAGGTACATTCTGCCATCGCTGATTTCTATATGCGGTGATTTGGGTCCTTAGCTTAAAATTAATACAAGATAGAAGTGAGTGTCAATTTTCATTTTTCACTTTAGGAATGATGCCTTTTCTTTGTAAGATTAATGATATTTTTTCATTCATAAATTTATATCATAAATATGGTTATCTTTAAAATTTGTTGCAACTATGCTAAAACAAAATCTTTGCAAAAAGAAAAGAAATAAAGAACATGGTTAGGTATCAGACAATTTTTTCAAGAAACATAATATAAATATTATGTATATGTATTCATTCATATGATAATATTTATAGATATACATATGTGTGCATGACCCTTTTCATTATATTGTAGAATACCAAAATGGGTCTTATCAAAATTTGCAAAAAACATTTTGAATTTTTATTTTAAAACAAAAGGAAATTCTCCATTTCATAGCACAAGGCAATATTAAGTCACATTGTCAAGATTGAGAGTTATCCCCTCTATCATCTTCCTCATCAACATGCTCATCCATTTCCAATGTCTCTCAGTAGGAATGTTGTTGTTGTCATCACTATCCAATACATAGTTTTCCACCAAGAATTAGAAGTCATCCAACCATTATATATTGAGGGCAAGTTCCTCCCTAGGTGCCTTTTTGAGGAATTAAAAGATAATGTTGCAATAAGCTCGGTGGTCTTTAGAATAGCAACTTCCACAATTAGCCACGAAATGGCACCAAGGCAATATTCCACCCCTCTCCATATACGTTGTTAGGTTTGTTGTAGTAGTGATTCCAACTCCATATTGAGCCACTTTTAAAAATTTGTCCAACCCATGAGTAAGATCAATTCCATTTGGACCACACATCATCCTTGCAATTGTATCCTTAGGAGATCCTAGCTTAAGCAAGGAAGCCACAAAGAAAGATGCAATATTGATATTTACTCGATACTGGTCCTCATTAACCAAGAAATCATCACCTAGGATCCACTTCATGGTGAAAAACAACCAAGTCATTGTCAGTATGTAAATGGCATTATAGTTATAGGTCCAACATGGTTCCTAAAAGGCTCTCTATCCCTTGCCCGTAGCCAATCTAATTGGGGTATCCACCAATATTTGACCTTGCAAACTATACTAATGTTCTTTCCTATGCAGGTATAATCTATAAGTTTAGGATGATGCAAATAATAGAGTAATTACATTTTATAGAAAACTATTTCCCTTTGTGAACATGCAAATAGTTATGCACCTACACTTCAAGGTGAGTGATTATGATCCATAACAAATTCTGGAGTGTTGAGGTAGCACACCAAATAGTATCTATATTTAGTAAGTATTTTAATCGAATCATCCCATTAAATGAAAATGAGGCTAATACTATTAAAACTTGAATTTTTGAGCTAACTAAAAATTAATGCATTTATATATCTAATTTATAGGTTGAGATTTAGCTAGATTTTGCCAAAAATTTTAATTGATATGTCAGGAATTCTCATACCACTATTATTTATATCATTTGTTTTTAAAAGACACCCCTAATATAATTCATCATGAAACAATTATTATTTCTGTGATCTAAAACATAAAAGGGGCATGCATCCTCCTTAACTGAAAAATCTAAAGGTACCCTTGCAACCACTTTGGTTTCCAACCTAGTGGCCTAGTTTTATTGTCAATGGAGTTAAAAGTTAAAATAAATGAGAAATGATCCATGGAAATAAGGTACTAATGAAAATATTCCATGTACGAGCGATGCGAATAACTCCACCCGGGTTGTAGGAGCTTGGTTGATAGTACAATTATGTTTGTTGAAAACCAAAGTGATATCCTTGTGGGGGCTATGGATGTCTATCTACCAATAAGGATTTATCTAGTTGGTTATGAGTGGATAACCAAACTACATATCTTAATGTGGATGTGTTCTCATGTCTTCTTCACCTTGCAAAAAGGGTAAATAACGACACACAATGCACACATGATTGATTATCCCTCCTTTAACTAGTGTATGGACTCTCTATGGTACCAAATTCTTAATGTAGAGATTTTCATATTTATTTGATGAGACTAAATGTTTTGTTATGAATTGTAGATTCAAATTAATTAGTTATGTATTTTTATTTCAAAATATGGAGCCTTGTGTTATAATTGATAGAATTGGGACATAGCTATGACCATCACTGAATAAATTCTAAATTTGTCTAAAACTCTTCCTATCATTCTTGTGATCCATTATCTTACCATTTTCATTGTTCATTGGAATGTCTTGTTCCACCTACACATGTATTTCAAAATCTAAATTGTTTGGATATATTTTGATCTATGTTTAGAAGACATGCATGCTCGTAACATAGTTACTTTTGGCTTGAAGCTAGAATCAATATGGGTGTGGTTTATGCTTAATTTAATTAATTCATTTTATAATTGTTGAAATGTTTACTTATAGATTTTAAGAAGTTAGAGAAAATAACGATACAATGGAAGAAAGGCAACAACCCATTCAAAAACAATCTAATAATTCTCAAAGTTTTAGCATATTCAATGGATAAATTCTCTTAAGATTTATCATCGACAACCGAAAAGAGAAAACTAAAATGGTACAACAAAGTCATTTCAAATTTGGTTTGTGAAAGCAAGGCTTTTGGATTCACTCACTACAAGCGAAGGTCTCCTATGATTTGGAAAAAGTTTTAGATTCTTTGAATATAACTATATTGATATTTTCTTTGATATAATAAAATTATGATCCCCAAGGCCTTAATCTCCTCTTTTAGGTACATAATTGTTGAAAGGATCCCTTTTGGTCTTTCCATATGGAGGCCTTACAAAAAAACAAGGAGATATCAAGGAGAAATTTTATGGATATTTTGCTTGTATGTTGCATGTTTGAAGGTTAAAACAAAGTTTCCCACATGCTCGTTAAAAAATTTTGAGTTTGAAAGAAGGCTCCCCATAAAAGGCTCCACATGAAAGATGTCCAGAGAAATCAAACAAGAACAAAATTAAGTCCTCAAGGATTCCCACCTTATGAACACATGTCTCTAAGAACATTCTCCAAAAAATATTTATTTTGAAGACAAGATGCATTGAAGCCTTGTAGAAGTTTGAGTTGAAACCAGAGGATATCGCTCAATAAGCCACATTGAAATGTTGTTGTTATATGGAGTCTAATTAGACTCAGAGATTAAATTTTCCCTACTTCTATCAGTATAGTTTCCCCCCATATTTTTTGATGGGGGCTTGGGGGCAGTGCCCCCAAGATGGGGTCAAGGGGTAGCAGTATTGAGTTGCAAGGGGATTGTTGGTTGTAATCAGTTTTGATTTACTGGGTAATAATATTGGACTCTCTGTTTGGTGGATGTAGCTCGAGATTGGGTGAACCAAATTAAATATTGCCTCTTCACTATTATTATTTCAATTTTTTTTATTCTTATGTTTAAAATTTATATGCATATAATTGATATTTTCTACATGAAATTCCTAACAAATTCCATGTGTCCCAAACTTGTGTGGGTTCATAAATATTATGAAAGGTTTTCAAAAAAACATGACAAAAAGTACCACATGTCAGTCGAGTGGATATTTCACAAGCCCTTGATTCAATGAGGAAACACAAGCACACCATTGGATGGTAGAAGCTAGAATGAACTTAAATGTCCAATGGATCTAAAACAAAATTAGAAGCCCAAATTTTTTACAATAAACTACATGCCATTGAAGACATTTGTTTTCAAATTATTAAAAATCTAGGTGGTGCTCATGCATAGAGTTAAGCTGAGAGGAAAATGCTACAATTTCTTAACGTATGGATAGTTACAACAATCATCATGATTTCATGAATACACCATTAGTATACAGATTAGGATTCCATAAAAAAAATCATTCCCATCCTTAGGAATGATCTCTTTAAAATCCCACAGGCATTCCTATAATAGGATTCAAGACTTTTGGAAAAAAAGGAATTTTGTAATCCCTTTATAATAAAAAATATAAATTATGTTTCAAAGTTTATTATCTTACATCTATGATTTGACCTTAGCATGTTTGTTATTAAGGTAGGCACTATATTATGCACTGAATTTCCTTTCATTTTCTCTACTTAAGCTAGCAATATGGTTTGTGTCATTTTGATTTTGAGGCAGTTGTTGTATACTTTTTTTAGCTTCTCTATTTCCTATTAAATCTATGGATAATAGTTCATGTATAGTCGATTTTACTCTACTATTTTCCTCAAATTGGGAATTAGTTTATGCCTAAGAAATATTTTTTTAATGGTTAGTTATTGTGAGAATCTTGAATAATTGTTCTACTTTTTTATTTGAAAGATAGCCCTATGTTTGAGTCACTTTGTACTTTTAATTATCCTTTCAACAGTGAAGGGTTGTATGGTGATGTGCTCACTTTTGGGAATTAGTGTTTTTGACACAGTCAAGGGAGGGAGATCCAATGAAGGACAACCCAATCTTGCAGCTAAACACATAAACCATGCAAAGCATACCGGTGACAGGTAACAAGGTGCCAAAAATAGCAAAAAGAACAACCAGTAACAAGACAAAAGAAATTATTGGTAAATAGTGTAAATTAATCTTATTACAATCTAGGAAATTATACATGCCACATGTTGGATCCCAATCTAGGATACAACTAATGCTTATAAAAAAACTACAAGATCCGTATATCATCCTCATATCATATCGGCTTCCAGGAACAGTCTACCGGTTCTATCCTAATCGGGACCTCACCCTTCCGGCCTTAGTCCTACCAGATCATAATCCACTCGGTTGTACATCTTCTCTCAATCTCATTGCTCTATCTTTAATCTTCTAACTTATCTGATGTCTTCAAATGATTCACAAGCTTCCATATATATACCACCCACAAATAATTAGAACTTAATCAAGTCGGCCCAAAGACCAATCGGTTCATGTAACGTGCAATAGTAACATGTCAGCTCAATAACTTAAAGACAATATTCAAAACACAAAATGATGCATAGACCTCTGGGAATACCAGCCAAGGCCCAAAGAAACACCTCAAATGATCTGCAAGTCACGAAGATCAACCGCAACTCAAAATCATCTTCACTCAATATATAGCCAACCTTTAAGAACACATCAACCAGGACAATACTAGAATCCACATATTACCGGAAACAAAGCCAAAAGCTATGAAACTCAAACATGGTAAAGAACATGAACACGAGGTAATAAACCCAAAACCATAATTCTAGCCTCTCCAACATGAAGAAATGCCATGCTCTCAAGCAATTCGATTGAAATGTACCCAACCGATCATAACTAGATTGGTGCTCCTGCATCAGACTCTCAGGGTTAATTAAAAATTGAGTCCCATCACTTGATCTGGTTTGGTGATCAGTTAGTAGGTACTTGCAACTACCTCAGGTATTCGATGATCTAACCACAACTTCTGGTTGCCTCTCCATGGCAATCTACTGGTACAAAATGCAGCCTGCCTCAATTGGTGATCTATTCAAGTCTCCACCCACTAACTGCCTCAAGCTCAAGCTATAGGATTGGTGCTCTACTTGCAAACCTTTCTCTACCTCACATTCAACAAATTGAACAATTCCATAAATTTTCCTCAATCTTCTCTCCAACCAATCAGTGCACAAACAACACTTTGTCCAACAACAGGTTCATGAACCAATTCTGATACCATCTGATGTAGTCAAGAGAGGGAGATCCAATGAAGGACGACCCAACCTTGTAGGTAAACTCATAAACCATGCAAAGAATACCAATGATCAGTAACAAGGTACCAAAAACAACAGAAAGAACAACCGGTAACAACACAGAAGACATAACTGGTAAACAATGTGAATGAATCTTACTACAATCTGGGAAATTAGACATGCCAAATGCTGGATCATAGTCCAAGATACAATTAATACTTATAAAGAAACTCCAAGATCTATAGATCATCCTCATATCAAATCGACTTCTGGTAACACTCTACCAGTTCTATCCTAATCCGGACCTCAGCCTTCCAGCCTTAGTCCTACCAGATTAAAATCTAGTTGGTTCTTCATCTTCACTCAATCTCAATGCTCTTCTTCAATATTCTTAACTTATTTGTTTTGAATTCTCCCTCTGCTCTCTGATCTAACTTCCCTCAAATGCTTCACAAGCTTCCATATATATACTGCCCACAAATAATTATAACTTAATTAATTCGGCCCAAAGACAAACTGATTCAGGAAACATGCAACGGTAACATGTTGGCTCAATCACTTAGGAACAATCTCCAAAACAGAAAATGATGCATGACCCCCAGGAATACCGACCAAGTCCCAAAGGGACACCTCAAACGATCCACAAGTCACATAGATCAACCGAACCCCGAAATCATCTTGACTCAACATATAGCCAGTCTAATCAGTAACAACACACCAACTGGGACAATATTGGAAACCACATCTTACTGGAAGCAAAGCCAAAAGATATGAAAATCATAAACAGTAAAGACCATGAATGCAAGGGAATAAACCCAAAACGATAATACTAAACACTCCAAGATGACGAAATGTCATGCTCTCAAGCAACTCCATTGAAAACTTCTCAGCAGGTAAGAACTAGATTGGTGCTCCTACATCAATTTCTTTGTGATTCCCACAAAAAGGGAATTAAAGAGTTATAAAATCTCTACTTTTGGTGTATCAGCTTACTTTATCTTTTCCATTATTTTCCCTCCTCCCTTTTCTATTCACTCTCAAGACAAAGATCCAACTTCTAAATTCCTAGAGGTTTTTTCATAGATCAAAAAATTATATCAAAGGTCTGACATTTATGAAACTTAAATTGGACTTCCCTTCAAAGATGTGAACCTTTTGGGGATCAAAAACATATTCCAAAGTAATCTTAACACATTTAGCACACATTACTCCCCTTAACACATGGTCCAAACATCTAGTGCAAACCATTCTAGTATACCAAGTCACCCCTTCAAGCACTTAATACTTCAATCAAAGTGATTTGGCTCATATTGATACTAGAGAGACTTGGACATCAACATGGAGATCAAGATATGAGCATGAGTATTATAGGACTTGTTAAACATATATAAATAATTCTTTATGAATTTATCTCATTCCTCGTTGGCATAGACATTTAACTACTGACACATGAGAGAAATTAAGTGTAGAAGTTTAGTCTATTATCTTCGTACCTTAGAAAATGAACATACAGTATACCAAATCATCTAAAACCTACATAAATCATTGTTTAGAAATTAGTTAACATGTACTCGAATCCACTTGAACAAATATTCTAGTGTGATGGAATCCAGAGCAATTCAACATGTAACATGATGCACTCTACTCTACCTTAGCATTGTCTGTTACTCAATTATCTATATCTCTTTCTGCATAGGAGATCTTGACATAAAACTCTAGATATATCATTTTTTTAGCTCCAAAATGTTAGCTTTTGAACTGCAAGATCATATGTTGTTGTGCAGAAGAACATGAAATGAGATATTATGTCTCTTTTCGAATATACTTTATTTATGGATTAGACAATTTTTAGATCATACCACTGAATGTAGTACACAAAAAAGATAAGATATCACTATCAATAGATCAAAATCATACCCAAACATGTGTACCTATCCCCGTATCATACTTTAGCCACCCAAAACTAACTAACTCTAACAAATATTCATTATGACCATAAAATTCAAGTGATAAGGTACAACTATGTACAAATGGAACTTACTCCTTGTCTCCTCCATCACTTCATTTCTATAAAGCACCTTTGAACAAATCCACAAATTTGGCATCAATGACAATATTTAGCAATGCTAGATATTTATCATTCATACTACCGCAAAGTTGATTTTCACTATTATGATGATGTGTGGATGTCATAAATGCACTTGTCTTCACTTTAGTTGTGTTAAGGGTTATCTATGCTATACTCCCTTTGTCCATATGAACTAACATCAATCAAAAAACAACAATGGGTTGACATCAATGACAACATATTCTACTCTATCTACAATAGTGTAATGACTAAAATGGTGATCTTAATTAAAAATTGTACCTTACAAAGACTTGTCATATTTGAACGATCTAGGAGAACTAATTTGGAACACAAAATCTATGACAGATGCTTGAAGAAAAATGTTGAAGAATTGAAATGTTACAATTTAGTGAATCCAAAAATAAATTACTTGATTGAGAAAACAATATCGAAAAGATCCATGAGTTTTTCTAAGCCCATACCCATTTCTCATGGGCTTTGAAAAAGGATTTTATGACCTTTACGTGTGTTATGCTTTTATCCCTTTATTTTGTTGCCATTTAAAGTTCTTTTGTAGAGTGGGATATTGTACCATATAGTATTTCAAAATGTAGGTTCCTAAGGTGGGGGTATTATTTAATAAAAATAAAAAATATCTTATTTAATCCCACTATGTGGTGTTGGTATTTGAACATATTAAAAAGAATTATTTTCAAGGGAAAGTTGGGTATTTGAGCAATCTCCATGCTTATTTTGTTATTTGTTCCCTCAAATAGGTTGGACCTATTTATTAGCTATCATTAGAGATTAGAAGAAAATAACCTTTTGATTTTAATCATTAAATTAGTGAATGGAGGAACTTAGTTTTAATTTTAGGAATGTTATTTAAATACTAAACTTAGGCTTCAATCAATTTGACAATTAGGAATTCAAAACTGATTTTCGAAGGATTTGAAGATCACTATAGTGGATCTACCCACATTAATGCATCTTGAAACTTGTTCATTAGAGAAGCTTTCCATTATTGCTTTGTCAATCACATCCATAATCTTTCCTCCCCTGTAAGATTTCCATACCTACACAAGAATGATGCATACTCATCTTCATGAGATAAATAACTTTGGGAAATAAACTATATGAAAATTTATTACTTCTTACTTTTATCTTACCCATTCTATCAAGCTTTGAAATTGGGGGGACAATCTATTATCAGCATTTTTTCTTCCACATATAATTTCTAAAATAACAACTCCAAAGCTATACACATCAGCTTTACAAGATAGTTGACCTAACATAGCATATTCTGGTGCCATGTAACCACTGCATAACCATTAAAAATATAATCAGACTTGAAACAAATAAATCACATTGAATAAAATATTTAAAGCCTTACCACTGCATAACCATTAAAAATATAATCAGACTTGAAACAAATAAATCACATTGAATAAAATATTTAAAGCCTTAAGTTTTATTTATTATTTTTTTCCAACAAATGCTTAAAATATTAAAAATTTAAAACCAGTAATAACTTTTCCCCCAACAAGCCACTACATCTTTTCAAATTCTAAAGATATTATAAACTTATGTGATTTAGACATAAATCTGTGTGATGCAGTACTAGAATTCTTACTATGTTCCTGCAAGCCTTGTCTCAACATGACTCTCATCTTGACCAATCAATCTTGCTAAGCCAAAATCTGATATCTTTGGCTCCATTTTCTCATCGAGCAAAATATTGCGTGCTTTGATATCCCGATGAATGATCCGAAGATGAGAATCTTCATGCAAATATAGAAGCCCACGGGCTACTCCAAGTATGATCTTCAAACGCTTTGGCCAATCAAGCAGTTTACTTCGTTGCGGATCTATATCCACTCATCCAAATAAAATACTCTAAATGAAAAAAAAATGACTTTCACTTAATTTAATCAGAGAAGAACAAATATTGTATCAAAATCATTTCAAATTGAAAAGTAACAAACTTACGGAATACTATTTTGTCGAGACTCTTATTAACCAAGTGCTCATAAACAAGCAACCGTTCTGATCCCTCTGCGCAACATCCAAGTAACTTCACAAGATTACGATGTTGAATTTTCGCGACCAGCTTAACCTCGTTTAGAAACTGTTCTTTCCCTTGCGTTGATTGAACAGAAAGTTTCTTTACTGCGATTTGTACTCCATTTGGCATTATACCCTTATATAAAAGAAAACACATAAATCTTATGCTTATATTAGTCCATAAATATGTAACGATTTCCACAACTCTAAATTGTGTAAAATATTGTTTGAAACTTGTTTTGGTCCATTAATTGAGAGAAAAGTGCTCTCAAATGATTATAAGCATATAATCATTAAGATTGATATAGAGATTGTGCTGGTTCTGGAGGCAGAGATGAACAAACAGAGAAGGGCAAAATAGAGACAGAAAATACTAGAAGAAATCTAAAGTTAATCTGCTCTGAAAACAAGAGACAAAAACATTCAAATAACCAGTCCTTCTCTTCATTCATTCAAATATCAAACCATACAAATAAGACAGAGCTTGAGCTCTTCAAATAGTTTCTTAGACATGAAAAATGGAAACCCCTGCTCTGATTCTGCTCTCTGTTCTCCCTGTTCTGCCCTGTTTTTCTTACCCGTGCGATGCCCTTTTTCACATATATCTCTGTCTTAAAAATAAAATTATGAACTTAGCCTTTTTGTCATAAGCCAAAAATAAATTCCATCGTATGGGGGGAAAACAAAAACTAATTAATTATATTTAATGCTGACTTAGCAGCTACCGTGCAGAGAAAGATATGATCAGGATATGCCATCAAACCAAATTCAAAAATTGTCCTAAAACGGAGGCGAGAAGAGAGAGGAGTAGTTGAGCTTGCAGGAGGAGTATACGGATGCATTAAAGTTCCCTGCAATTGGGATTAAATTCTAACACTCCCCCTTAATCACAATTGCTACCATCTATGATGCCCAATCGATCTCTTTGATAGACAAAACTGTCTTTTCCCAATGCCTTGGTGAAGATATCTGCACATTGATCTTGAGACCTGCAAAATTCCAAAAAGATTTCTCCATTGCTGATTAGTTCTCTAATGAAATGATATCTAGTGTCAATATGTTTGCTTCTCTTGTGGAATACTAGATTCTTTGACAATGCTATGGCTGAATTGTTGTCACAGTAGATCTTTGTTGCCTCCTCTTGTTCTTGTTTGAGATCTTTCAAAACTCTTCTCATCCAAACTGCTTGACATGATGCACTTGTGGCTGCTACATACTCTGCTTCAGCTGATGAAAGAGTGACAATTGGTTGTTTCTTTGAAGACCATGAAACTACACCTGTTCCAAAATGAAAGACATAGCCAGAAGTGCTCTTCCTATCATCAATGCTTCCAGCACTATCACTATCCATGTATCCTATGAGTTTGAACTCTTTTGAACTTGAATATTGGATCCCATAATTCTTGGTTCCACTCACATATCTCAAAATTCTTTTACCAGCTTGCCAATGTGAAACTTTTGGAGACTCCATGAACCTTGAAATCAAACTTACACCATACATAATGTCTGGCCTTGTTGCTGTTAAATACATGAGGCTTCCAACAAGTTTTTTATACAAAGTTGGATTTACCTCAGTTCCTTTGTCATCTTTACTCAATTTCAAACCTGTCACAATTGGTGTTGGGGCTGATTTGCAATTCATCATATTAAACCTCTTCAAAATATCATTTGCATATTTTGTTTGAGAGATGAATATACCATTTTCATTTTGATTCACCTCAATGCCAAGAAAATACTTCATTAAACCCAAATCAGTCATCTCAAATTCTTTCTTCATATCTGATTTGAACTTGTCAATTGATAGATCACCCGTGAATACTAAGTCATCAACATATAAGCAAACAATTATGATCTCACCTTGCTCATTCATTTTGGTGTATAAAGTAGGCTCACTGCTACACCTATTGAATCCATTTTGTAAAAGATAAGAGTCAATTCTGCTATACCATGCCCTTGGGGCTTGTTTGAGTCCATAAAGAGCCTTCTTGAGCTTGTAAACCTTGTTTTCATGACCCAAAGTCTCATAACCAGGTGGCTGTTCCACATAGACGACTTCTTCTAAAATGTCATTCAAGAAAGCTGATTTCACGTCCATTTGATATACTGCCCATTTGTTTTGAGCTGCTATGGCCAATATTGTTCTTACGGTGTCCATACGAGCAACCGGTGCAAATGTCTCATTATAGTCTACTCCGGGTTGTTGAGAGTAACCCTTTGCTACTAACCTTGCCTTATGTTTTTGGACATCACCATTTGCATTCAATTTGGTTTTGTAAACCCATTTCACTCCAATCACCTCTTTTCCTTGTGGAAGATTCACCAACTCCCATGTTTGATTCTTTCAATAGAATCTATTTCTTCATCCATTGCAAGCATCCATTTTTCTTCTTTAATTGCTTCTTCAAAATGAATTGGATCATCTACATGTGAATATAAAGCAAAAAGAGAAGTCTGTCCTTCATTGTTTCCACTTTCATTTTGCTCATAAATCTCTCTTAAACATCTGATTTTTTGTCTTCTTAAGCTTGCCAATGTAGGATTTGACATGTCACTTGATGTAGACCCTGTGGAATGTGGACTTGCTATCCCTGCACTAAAAATCCCTGTTGTTGATGGTGTTTGCTGCCTATTTGCTTGAGTGTTTGTTTGCATACGTGATGTTGTTCTTACACTTGATGATGGTGTTGCTTGACTACCTTGTTGTCCTTGAATGGGTGTAGGAGGACTGACATTTGGAAGACTGCCTGCTGCTATATCATCTTCATTTTCTTCTTGTGGTAAAGTGGCTATAATATTAATGGTTTTATCCATGGTTCCATCCCATGCTTCATCTTCTACAAATTGAACATCCCTACTGATTATTACCTTCTTGCTGATTGGATTATATAGCTTGTATGCCTTGGATTCATTACTATATCCCACAAATATGCATTTTTCTCCTTTGTTGTCTAATTTTCTTCTCAATTGATTAGGTACATGTGCATATGCAACACATCCAAAAACTCTCATGTGAGCAACATTATGTTTTCTTCCACTCCAAGCTTCTTCCGGAATCATATTCTTCACACTTTTTGTTGGACATCTATTCATTATATAGGCTACACATGATATAGCTTCAGTCCAATACTCATTTGGCAAATGTTTGGCCTTCAACATGCTTCTAGCCATTTCCATGATTGTCCTATTTTTCCTTTCAGCTACCCCATTTTGTTGAGGTGTGTAGCTAGTGGTGAATTGCTTGTGGATTCCATGTTTCTTGTAAAATCTTAGAAGATCATTTGAGATGTATTCACCACCTCTATCCGTTCTCAATGCTTTGATGTAGTGACCACTTTGTTTTTCAACTAGAGCTTTGAATTGACAAAAATATTCAAACACTTCACTTTTATGCTTTAGAAAGTAAACCCATGTTTTCCTTGAGTAATCATCAATAAATGTTAAAAAGTAGAATCTACCACCTATTGAGGGTGTTTGCATTGGGCCACACAAATCTGAATGGATTATCTCCAAAGGTGCCTTAGCTCTCATTGACATACCTGTTGGAAATAATTCTCTATGCTGCTTTCCAAAGATGCACCCTTCACATACTCTTTCCGGTTTCTCAATTAAAGGCAATCCATTGACCATGCTTTTCCTATGAAGTAGATTTAAAGCTGCAAAATTTAAATGCCCAAATCTTAGATGCCAAAGCCAATTTTCATCTTTAATTTCTTCTTGAAAGATTACTTAAGTGACTTCTATAGTTTTTTCTTCATCCTCTTGTGAGTTTGTTGAGGGGGGTCCTTGAGCAAATTCAATTTTTAAATCAGGTTTTATCCTTAATGGAAACATCCTATTGTTTGTCATTTGAACCTTTGCTATGAGCTGATTGCTTGGATATTTGTCTAAAATTATGCACTCTTTGTTTTTGAAAGAGACTCTATAACCCTTTTGGACAAGCTGCCCAATGCTCATTAGATTATGTTTTAAACCGGGAACAAAATAGACATCGGTTATATGTTTCTTCTCCCCCTTCTTGGTTAGAATGTTGATGTTCCCTTTTCCTTTGACTTCAACTTTATTATCATTGCCCAAAGTTACATCAGACTTTATGTTGTTATCCAAACTAGAAAACATTTCTAAATTCCCTGTCATATGATTGCTACAACCCGAATCTAAGAACCATACATCTTTTTCATTTGCTTGAGCAACATTGCATGCCAAAAACATAGTGCGCTATTCTGATTTTTGGTTTTGATTTTCTTTTATGAAATTTGCATTTTGCTGCCTAGAGTCATATTGTTTCTTTCTACATTCATTCATATAATGCCCAAATTTCTTGCAATAGTGGCATTGGACTTAAGATTTGTCATACCTTTGGATTTGAAGGTGATTTTGAGATGGATTTTGACATGAATATTGGCTGCTACCTCTTCCACTTGAGCTTGATGGGCTGCCTCCTCTTCCTCTATGAAAATTTCTTCCTCTACCTTTGAAATTTGATCTACCTCTGCCTCTACCATGGCTGATTAAAACTTGAGACTTGAATGCATGCTCCAACGAAGTGTTTGCTATCCTACTCAGCCTATGTTCGTGAGAAATAAGAGGTGCATGAAGCTCATCAACTGAAAACTGTGAGAGATCTTTTGTCTCCTCTATGGTTACAGCAATTGATTCAAATTTTGTGGGCAAACTCCTTAAAATCTTTTCAACCACTCTTTGATCTTCAAGTGTCTCTCCATGAGATCTGATTTGATTTACTAATCCAATGATTTGAGTGAAGAATGAATCTACTGATTCAGTGTCCTTCATATATATTGTTGTAGCGTCCTAAAATTGCGACACTTGCAATTTCGACTGCATTTCGGTCTTCACGATGGCGACGCAACACGCAACCTGAATGGAGACCCCAAAACTTGCTCACGACACTGAAAACTGCATTTTTCAAGCACCATTGGCCTGAACCTCCTTACACCCCGCTGTCCTGGAGGTGGGACCAGAGCGCCCAGCGCCCTGGTCCCTCAGGACCAGAGCGCCCAGTGCCCTGGTCCCTCAGGACCAGGGCGCCCAACGCCCTGGTCCTCCAGGACCATGGCGCCCAGCGCCCTGGTCCCTGGGTCCTATTTTGGGCCCGGTTTCCTAAGTGATATCGAGTCTTTTTGATTGCAATTTGGAAATATACTTCCCTGGTCGGCCTAAGATCGGGAAAATTAGTCTATCAGCCCTAATTGACAAGTATATAAACTACATTTTTCTCTCTCATTTGATATAAGGAGGATATGGGTACAAAGCGTGGAAACTATACTCAAGCATTCAAGCATTCAAGCAATTGATCATTCCAAGTCTCCATTCAAGGCTAAGTGTTGCATTCAAGACAAGGATTCAACCATTGAAGAGGAGATCACTTATTACATGCTACATACTACAACACACAACATCTAAACCTTTGCACATAAGGATACAAACATCCTTAGAACAAGGTATTAGTACTTGTTTTACAGTCATTTACATTTACAGCACTTGCTCATTTCTTGGTTAATTCCAAAACCGGGGTTTGACCTAAAGGCAAACCCCTAATCCTTAACCCCCCAATCGTCTTCACTTTTCTGTGTGTAGGTTGCAGGTACGCGGCTGAGATTGAAGATCTGGAATCCTTGTGCAGAGACGAACAGATCCCCCTTCGTTTCGCGGATTTTTCGGAGGACCGTGGCGCCGGGCGCCATCGTCCCGACAACTTTTTCTCAAATTTGTAGGACAGCGCCGTATCGACATTTTACTGCTAATTCCAGGTCCGCAGCTTCATCCTATAACCTAAACTCAGTTTATAAGCGAATTTTTATGACTTTCTATGCATCCTTAGCTTAATTTCCTTAATCAACATTCTTTACAAAAGAGGGTAGCTTTGCTTTCCAAACCCTTGAAATTCATTTAGCATCCAATCTTACATCGTGTGGGATTGAATCTTATGAGTTTCAACCCCTCTTTTGAATGTAAAGTCTTCCCCCTAAGTGAAAACCCATCGAATCCTAGCGAACCTCCCTTCTCTCTTCTCGGAGTTAGAAGAGGGGAGACCAACTAGGGTTCGACCGCGATTTTCCGCTTTACATTTTGGTGAACCCGACGTGAACATCCTTTCTGATTTTTCATTCTTAGATCTAAAAAAAAAAATTGATTACATTTCCATGTTTGATCTTTTGCAAAATTTTAGAGGTGATTGCATAAAAACCCTAAAATTTCTTTTTAGTAATTGAACTTGTGAAATGCTTAATTGTTAATGCTTAATTCAGATCTGCTTTTCTATTACAAATTATCAATTCATATCAGTGCTTTAATTTTTAAAATTAAGTGGTTAAAAGTCAAAACCCTAATTTTTGAAACCCTCTTGATTCAACCTTTGTCCGACAATTTGACCGATCAAAACATCTCCAAATCAGCTGTAACTTTGGATTCCGCAATAAAATCACAATATCTTTCATCCCTGAAAATTTGGAAAAAAGTTGCGAGGACCGTGTTGCACTCCGAGCACCATTGTCCCCGACATTTTTTCCAAAATTTTGGGAGCGAGATCTTGCTGTATTTTCCTGCTAAAATCTAGAATTTTGGCTGATTTTATCAATTTTAACACCTTCAAAATTACAGTCAAAGTTGGTCTTGTGATTGCTTGGTTTAAGGCTCCTAATCATTCAAAAAATTGTTGAAATTGAAATTTTGTGTCAAAATTGTGTTCTTACTGTCCTAAATCTGAAAATTGTGTTTGCATTCATTCAAAATTTCAGTGCTTTATTCAAATTCTTGCATTTTGTGACTTTTGAAATTAAGTGCCTAATTACAACAACTTTGATTTCCGCTTTCAAAATTGAATTTTGCATGAAATTGAGTCAATTTTTGAATTTCAAAACTTGCACTACTTTTGACATTCCCTCTAAAATCATAAAATTCAAAATTTCAGTTTCCCTCTCTTTTTCAAAATTCAAATTTTGCATTTTTCGACAATCTTGATAGGGTTCAATTTTGAGATTGCAACTTTAATTTGGCCTATCTACAGATCGTAAAATCCTTCAATTTTTTCAGATTAGCTCTAAAATCATCATACCTTTCATCCCTGCAAATTTCAAAAAAAGTTGCAAGGACCGTGTTGCACTCCGAGCGCCACGGTCCCGAACATTTTTTCCAAAATTTCGGGAGACTGTTGTGATTGCATTTAACAGCTTAAATCTGGAAGATTGGCTGGTTTTACTGAAAATTGCTACCTCTAAATCCAAAATTTTCTCTTTCTCTCTAGTGCATGAGTTTTACAACAACAAGCCCTACTTACACTATTCCCGTTAGACGAAGCCGTAGAATTAAGTCTTTCCGAGGTTTAAATACCGAGGAGATGGAACCTAATTTGAGTAGCCTTTTTAACGAGGACATGGGTAATTCCTCTAATCCTCCGAATGATGAAGAAGCTCCCCATGAAGTTTCCATTGAACAACTTTCAAAATTGGATAACCAATTTGATGATTTTCACCAATGGATGTCTCATGAGTATCCCGATAGTCAAGCTCTTCCTTTAATTGAGGGTCTAAAACGCATGCTTCAAAGTGATAAGAATGGAATTGATGTTTTACGTGGTATCGCACACATTGTGGATTCGAATGTGATGCCTATGAAAAGTTGTGCTGAATCTTTAGGTTATACACAACCTCCTACACAAGTCAATCATTCTATTCCTTTGACCACTTCTATTGCTAGTTTACCTACCTTTACATCAAACATCATGGCTACCTCTATACAAGACATTCCTCCTGTGATCACTAGTCATGGGGGAAATCCTCCTTCTTCAATTAACCCTATTCCTTCATTCAATCCGACTTCTTCATTCATTCCTTCAATAAGTGTTCCTATTACATCTTCACAAATGAACATGACGCAAGGGGGCAATTCATTTAACCATTCCATTCCTCCTTGTAGTGTTCCTGCTATCCAATCATCCCCTATGGTTGACTATCATAGGGTCCCACCACCTTACTCTTTACCTTCTTTCAATAACATAACACCTCCATCTCAATCTAACACATCCAATATGAACTCTTCGACTGAAGCGACCATTAACAATCTTGCACAAACTGTCTCTTCTTTACAGCAACAAATTGCCTCTATGAATCAATCTAAGTTTAGTGTGCCTACATTTGATGTTGCGAGCCCACTTTCTCTTGACATTGTTCGAGCTATTCCTCCTAAACATGTTGAAATCCCGCATTTGGAGCTTTATAATGGTAAAGGAGATCCTCTAACACATGTTAAGACTTTTCAAACAATTTGTATTGATTTTGCTTATGACCAAAGGTTGCTTGCAAAACTATTCACCAGAACATTAAGAGACAAAGCCCTACAATGGTATTGCTTGTTGCCTTCTTATTCTATTACTTCTTTCGAACAACTTGCAAATGCTTTCATTCAACAATTTCAAAACAATATAAGTCCTAAAGTTACTTTGATTGATTTAATGCATTGTAAACAAGGTTTTAAAGAAAAAGTGACTGATTTCATTGGTAGATATAAGCATTTGTATGCTCAAATTTCTTTCCCAGTGCCTGATAATGATATTCAAAGAATCTTTATTTCTAATTTACAAAAAGATATTCGAGACAAACTTCTGTTTTCTGAGTTTACTTCTTTCCAACAGTTGTGTGCAACTCTTCACAATTATCAACTGACTGTGAGTCAAATGGAACAATCACATCCTATGGCTCCGAGTGATAAGGGTGATAGCAGTCAACAACCATTTGGGAAGTTTAAACTGAACAGAGATTCCATCAAATTCAATGAAAACATCATCAACAACAATGTGAATGCAGCATCAGGTGTGCCCCCTATTTCTAAATTTTTCAGGAAAGAAAGAAAGTATACTCCTTTGAATGAATCATTGCATGATATTATGAATAATTTATTGCGACAAAATGTGCTTACTCTTCCTCCTATAAGACAAATTGATCCTGCAAAGATTACTTCACCTTATTTTGATCACAAATCTTTTTGTCATTTTCATCGTCAGCCTGGTCATGATACTGAAAAATGTTTTTCTTTAAAGGGTAAAATTCAAGATTTGATTGATAATAATACTATTTCTATTTCTGGAGTGAATGATAAAGGCAACACATCTGTAGCTCCTCCTAACCAAAATCTTCAGATTTTTACTGATCCATTACCTTCTCATACCTCTCATACCTCTAATGCGATTGAGGCTAATGATTCCTCTTTCTCATCTGATGGTCTTGTGTCTATGACTCCGAATGTGATTAACTTTGTAGAGCAGCAAGAAAACCCTAAAGAACCTTCCATCACATTTGATTCTAGCGAAACCATTAGGGCACCTGATGGTCCTTTATACATAGTTGCAAAAGTTAAGAATACACCCTGCCGTGGAGTTCTTATTGATCCTTCGTGCATGGTTAATGTTATTACTGAAGAATTTCTTTTTACTTTGCAATTGAATCAAGTGATCTATGACAAAACAGATGTGATTGTGAAACTATTTGATGCATTTTCTTCTCCTGCAATTGGTTCTATTACATTGCCTATTGAGGTCCATAATAAATCTCTTGATGTGAACTTTGTTATTATTCCTTCTTCCGAACAATTTCGTGTGAAGCTTGGCTATCCTTGGCTATCTTCCATGAAAGCTATTGCTTCTCCTATTCATAAGTGTTTAAAATTTCCCCACAATGGTGAAGTTGTTACTGTCAATCATAGTCTCTTTAAACCAGCTGAAAGAACCTCTAGTGTTCCTATTGATCACTTTTGGCCCAAACAATTCCAATCTCTTCCTCCGCGAAGTGATCATCTTTTCAAATCTTATCAAAAGTGGAAAACAGATATGATCCTATCTCTAAGTGAACCTAGAGCACCTAAACTTGACATTCCTATCATTCTTGAGAAGGAAATTCTTCCTTTGAAAGACAAAACTAATGTCTTTCCCCAAGAAGATTCTCAACCCATCCCTATGGATGTGACTATGTCTATACCTAATAAACTTCCTAAGAGTAGACCTATACCTCCTCGTCATGATGGACTTGGTCTTCTCCCTAAACCAAAAATTCCTCGTTTATATGGAGCAGTTCCTCCTCCTGCCTTTTATAGAGAGAAGAGACCTTCTTCTTCTCCTATTATCCAGCCTAAGAGACCACAACCTAAACACCCAAGTGATAAGGATGAGAACATTCCTCCTCCTCTATCTTCTACACTTCCTACTAAGACTAGACGTAATCGTTCTGCACGGGAACGCCGACGAAAGCGTTGTCTTAGGGCTCAAGCAGCTACTTCTCAAACTTTACAATCTCCAAAAACACCTTCAACAAGCATTATTCCATTTTCTCCTCAGCCGGATATTGAGCCTAAATTTCTTAAACATAAGATGCATGATGGTCTTGATCCTGTGCGAGTTAAAGATCCTATTTTTATAAATCTTGATGACGATATAGATGAAAATGTTACTCCTCTTGCTTCTGATAGTGAATATGAACTTGTTGATGTTGATAACCATTTATCTAATGAATTTTCTAAAGCACTTATCCTAGCTCCTAGACAAGAACAATGTGGCTCAGAACATGAACATAGCCCTTGTTTGGATCTTGTGATAGCTCCATCTGATGTGTTGGATGTTCCTCCTCTAGCGTGTTCCCTGCCTTCCCGAAACATTGATCAGCAAGATCGGGGGGTAGATGACGTGCTAGACTAGTTACATTAGCATGGCAGATTCTTTCCCCCTCTCTTTTGTTACTTCTTCTATATGTTATTCTCATTCTTCTATTTGTCGTCCTTAGTGTTGTCTACTTGAGGACGATGCAAAGCATTGAGATCTCTTTGGTCTCTCTCATGTTGACTCAAAAGACACATGTGTTCCCTTCTTCTAGGTGACCTTCCTTGATTGGGGAATGAAGAACAATTATGCATACATACATATGATATATATACATGACTTATCATACAGCATACTGACCCCGAGGAAAGCGAAGTCACCTCGTGCTTTGTGTTTTGTGTCTATTATCCTTGGGTTTATCTCACACTTGGGGGCTAAATCTTTGCGATAACGTGCTCCTTTTCCTTTCTCATTTCTTATGTGTATCACTACGTTAAAACTATCACCCGCGTTGAGGCGTGTGCGATTGCTTTAACGTAGGGGGGCATACACCCTGTCTATCCTTTCAAAGATACTTGAAAATTTCTTGGCAAACTTAGCTTTGTCTTGAAGATTTTTGGTATTTCTTTTGCATGACTCATAGTGAGGGAACCTTACTACTGACAGTCATGGTTCTTCCTCGTGATCTTCCCTTTTACTTTGTCAATCGAAGTTGTAAGATCCTCAGTCCACTGGGGGCTTGGTGTATCTTGCCTCCTTGACATGGTGAAAGTCTTTCAATGTTGTTTCCATGTACTTTACCGGAAGTATGAGCATACATACTCCCGCTAAAGTGGGGGCTAAATGTAGCATCCTAAAATTGCGACACTTGCAATTTCGACTGCATTTCGGTCTTCACGATGGCGACGCAACACGCAACCTGAATGGAGACCCCAAAACTTGCTCACGACACTGAAAACTACATTTTTCAAGCACCATTGGCCTGAACCTCCTTGCACCCCACTGTCCTGGAGGTGGGACCAGAGTGCCCAGTGCCCTTGTCCCTCAGGACCAGAGCGCCCAGTGCCCTGGTCCCTCAGGACCAGGGCGCCCAACGCCCTGGTCCTCCAGGACCATGGCGCCCAGCGCCCTGGTCCCTGGGTCCTATTTTGGGCCCGGTTTCCTAAGTGATATCGGGTCTTTTTGATTGCAATTTGGAAATATACTTCCCTGGTCGGCCTAAGGTCGGGAAAATCAGTCTATCAGCCCTAATTGAAAAGTATATAAACTACATTTTTCTCTCTCATTCGATATAAGGAGGATATGGGTACAAAGCGTGGAAACTATACTCAAGCATTCAAGCATTCAAGCAATTGATCATTCCAAGTCTCCATTCAAGGCTAAGTGTTGCATTCAAGACAAGGATTCAACCATTGAAGAGGAGATCACTTATTACATGCTACATACTACAACACACAACATCTAAACCTTTGCACATAAGGATACAAACATCCTTAGAACAAGGTATTAGTACTTGTTTTATAGTCATTTACATTTACAGCACTTGCTCATTTCTTGGTTAATTCCAAAACCGGGGTTTGACCTAAAGGCAAACCCCTAATCCTTAACCCCCCAATCGTCTTCGCTTTTCTGTGTGTAGGTTGCAGGTACGCGGCTGAGATTGAAGATCTGGAATCCTTGTGCAGAGACGAACAGATCCCCCTTCGTTTCGCGGATTTTTCGGAGGACCGTGGCGCCGGGCGCCATCGTCCCGACAACTTTTTCTCAAATTTGCAGGACAGCGCCGTATCGACATTTTACTGCTAATTCCAGGTCTGCAGCTTCATCCTATAACCTAAACTCAGTTTATAAGCGAATTTTTATGACTTTCTATGCATCCTTAGCTTAATTTCCTTAATCAACATTCTTTACAAAAGAGGGTAGCTTTGCTTTCCAAACCCTTGAAATTCATTTAGCATCCAATCTTACATCGTGTGGGATTGAATCTTATGAGTTTCAACCCCTCTTTTGAATGTAAATTCTTCCCCCTAAGTGAAAACCCATCGAATCCTAGCGAACCTCCCTTCTCTCTCCTCGGAGTTAGAAGAGGGGAGACCAACTAGGGTTCGACCGCGATTTTCCGCTTTACAATTGTTTCAATGTCCCTTCTCAACATTTGTAGTTTGGCTGTCTTCACCTTTGTCATTCCTTGGTAGGCTGTTTGGAGAATATCCCATGCTTGTTTTGATTTTGATGCACCTTGAATCCTTGGAAAAATGCTTTCATGAACTCCTTGAAAGATGAAGAAGAGAGCTTTTGAATCCTTCTTTCTATTTTCCTTCAATAAATCTTTATCTGCTTGAGATAATGCATTATATGCTGCTGTGTCTATTGGTTCTGGGTAGCCATTCTCAACAAGCTCCCATAAATCTTGAGCACTAAACAATGCCTTCATTGTGATTGCCCAGTAGTCATAGTTCTTGCCATTAAATTGAGGAATTTGTGGGTTTCTCAAGCTTGTGCTTGCCATTGTTGGCTGTGAATACCCTTGATCAGAAAATAAACTTTGTTGAAGCTTTTTGTTGATGAAGCTCCTGCACTAATAACCTTCAGTTCTTCCTTAAAGCTTTCCTTGAGCAACCTTTGGCTCTGATCAACCTGCTCTGATACCACATGCTGGTTCTGGAGGCAGAGATGAACAAACAGAGAAGGGCAAAATAGAGACAGAAAATACTGGAAGAAATCTAAAGTTAATCTGCTCTGAAAACAAGAGACAAAAACATTCAAATAACCAGTCCTTCTCTTCATTCATTCAAATATCAAACCATACAAATAAGACAGAGCTTGAGCTCTTCAAATAGTTTCTTAGACATGAAAAATGGAAACCCCTGTTCTGATTCTACTCTCTGTTCTCCCTGTTCTGCCTTGTTTTTCTTACCCGTGCGATGCCCTTTTTCACATATATCTCTGTCTTAAAAATAAAATTATGAACTTAGCCTTTTTGTCATAAGCCAAAAATAAATTCCATCGTATGAGGGAAAACAAAAACTAATTAATTATATTTAATGCTGACTTAGCAGCTACCGTGTAGAGAAAGATATGATCAGGATATGCCATCAAACCAAATTCAAAAACTATCCTAAAACGGAGGCGAGAAGAGAGAGGAGTAGTTGAGCTTGCAGGAGGAGTATACGGATGCATTAAAGTTCCCTGCAATTGGGATTAAATTCTAACAGATTGCTAGCACGGAGAAATTCAAACGACAAAGAAATTCAAACGACAAAGAAATTACGAACAGCCGGAAGTTAAGAGATGCTCCAGTAAGAATAAAAAACAAGAAGCAGCCACTATCAAGCAAAAGCAGATAAAGCTGTATAAGAAGAGCCAAACAACTAGCACAATCGACAATTACCACTTCTCAGACAACAAAGGTCATCATTTCGCGATTGCGGCCAAGCTATTGTTTGTAGGTTGGGTAATGGATTTTTGCTCATGGACGGCCACGATGCAGGGTATTCGGCAGCTGATGCTGTGCAGGCATTACCCTTACTGTCACATTTTGGGGTATAGTCTTATTTTCAACAATTGAAGGTGGGTAGCCTCAATAAATTTTTTGAGGAGACAAAAGGCTTTACAAAATGATAGAAGAGTTGAAATGAAAAGGAAATTAAAAATGTCTTTATGTTGTTGTTCTTGGTCTTTTAGACTGCTTGGTCTGGTGGATATCATTAAATGCCTTCATTGTTCATTCATTCATTCATTTAAATAGAAGAAACTTAGCATAAAAATCTGTTGAACTTGTGGGTCAGTTAGGACTTAATCTGACAATTTAAATTCACTATTGGAATGCTCTATTATTCAGCTACTGGTCCCTTTAGGATAAGTCCATTTTTGGTCCTGATGTAGCTTATTTTCACTCTGATATCATATTGAGCTTTTGATGGACTAGTTAGAATTCAAACTTACAATCACCCATTTGCTACTCCCTCAGCTATTGGCCCCTATTAGGAAAACCTATGTTCTGTTTAGATGTGAATTATTTTTCGTGTTATATCATGTTGAACTTTTCGTGAATTAAATTGGACTCTAACATAGAGCCTTCCATTTTCTACTTAATGCTTTACCACTTAACTACTAATTCTATAAGACTAATATATCTTTGATTTAAATTTGAAATATTTCCAACAAGAAATATCCATGAAACGAAAACATGGTGTAGGCCACAAAGACACCAAATTTCAAGTTATTAGCATCCCCAAACCTCAGAAAGCCCTGATTGTGAGCAGCAACATGAAACAACAACAATTCCCACTTGTTACATAGAGAAGGGCAAATACTATCTATGGTGTAAACCCTAGTTGTTAGTGAACAAATTAACCTATAGAAATATTTAGTAATTTCTCCTACTAACATAGTTTTATGTTTTTAGTATTTTAGTTTTAGTTATAATGATAATTTATTAAAAATTATTTTAATTTTTTTTTTTTTTTTTAATAAAGCAAGTTTTTCAAGATTGAGATGTATGTAAGATTTCTAATATAATGAGTGAATTGTAATTCATTCATCATCAGTTAAATTGATCCTTCATCATTTGATTAGGAAGCTTTGTAATATTTTGAATCAATAGAATAGTTTATTTGTGTTTCAATTTTGTATGAGAGCAATCAGAACACTCACGAAATCATTAGATGCAACTACAGTTGAAGACAATCTGGTATAATCTGTCATGTTTAAAACCAACTTGAAAAATATGAAGCCCTTCAGTTATAAGGTTGTTGAAGGAGAAAGAAACAAAAATAGCACTACCAAGTTTGAAGTAGTAGGAAGATTATCGATTAAAAAAATTGATTTTCATGAAGGATATAACAAATCTTGTGAAAGCTATAGAATTTAGTCGAAACCACCAACATGATGTTGTGTGAGGATGTTATATCCTAGCCTAAAAAAGGCTTATAGTGTTCTATCAAAAGAATTGAAGCTAGAGAAGGAAAGAAAACCTGGACATCTGAAGAAGTAATAACTAGGTAAAATGCAATTGAAAATGAGATTGCCACACCCTGGTAGGAGAGGAGCCCACGAAAGTTGGAAGAAGAGATAATGTCAGTTATTATTGAAAAATCTTGGAAGACCAGATATCATTATTTTTGTGCTGCAGTCATTTGTTGTTGAAATAAGGAGGGGATTGTTGGAATATTTTGTAATTCCTTTCACTTGCATCGATTTATGCTTTTAGTTCTTTTACTTTCAGTCAGCACAGACCTCTATATAATGAAACAATTATAATTTATTATTCATCAGTTAATCTAATCCTTGATGAATAAATTCTTGTAATCTCTTGAATCAATAAAATATTTTATTTAAATTTCAATTTTATAAATTTCTTTCAGAATCAACCCTTCTCACTGAAAATGATTATCGCAGATTAGTTTCCTCCCATTTAGCTCAGTTCCATGACTAGCAAGAAGATCAGCATAGCCATTTTTCTGTCTGTAGAGGTAACTAAAAGTAACGTATCCTGAGCAAATATATGTATAAACAATGAGATTGCATAACGAATTTTATAATTATACGTTAAATCCTGAGCTGCAGACGCTCTCTTATCAAAATCAGAGCAAAATATAATTAAAAAAAAAAATAATGCCCAAATTGTGTAGCTTCGGCATTTATTCAATTATTTTCATCCTAAATTATTGCCCAATGTGAGCTAAAATATAAATCTATAGAAAAAAATACAAAACAAAATGCTCAAACAGACACAAAGAGTGGGTAAGTAACCCAGTTCAATTTAATATTCTTATCCAAACAAGGAAACATGGTCGTTTAGGTTATATTACCTTGTATACAGAGCCGAATCCTCCCTCTCCAAGCTTGTTATCTTCATGGAAATTTCTGGTTGTAATCTTGATGTTTTCCAAACTAAAATTTATGTTCTGCTCCTGCCCAATCTCTGAGTGCACCTCGCTATCTAGTTTCTCTGGATAAGTAACGCACAGGAGAAAAAATTACAATTTTGTATGTTACTAAAAAGATTTATTTTCTGACCACAATTTGATGATAATGAAGAGAAAAATTTGTTGATTTCTGTTCTGATACCCTTACTAGCAAGGAATTTTGTTGATACAAATGTCAGACAAGTTCAATAAAATTTCGCCTCAAAGATACCTTTCCTCGAGAGGGCTGGTATCCATAATCCTGCAGACCCAAATTTTCTTCGGATTGCAAACAGGCATAACATCAAAATCACCAACAAGCCGCTTACAATACCAAGAACTAAACCTTTTTTGTCTGAAGTTTTTTCTGCACGGGAGATCAATTTGAGGGCTTAGTAACGAAATATGCTAGGTATGTATAGCCTCTGACGTCTCCTCTTCATTTTCCACCTCTTTCTAATATATTTTGGGGTTTGTAATTATCTAATTTTGTATTGTTTGAACTTTCTAACAGTCTGATGATATGTCAATGATCTAAAACAATGATAAAAAAATACTTACAATCAAATATAGAAAAAAGATAATATGACAATGGAGGTGGAGATGAACCAACTGGCCTGCACAGATGCAATGGAGGTGGTCGAGGTCGCAGACGTGGCAGGGGTCGTGGTCGCGACATGGTCATGGTAGGGGTCGAGGTCCTGGGCCTAGGGATTGAACTCATTAGAAAAAAAGAAAGATATGAATCTTTTTTCTATTTTGATTTTGAAGTTTTTGTATAGTTTTCAAAGAAATTTGCAAAAAAAAAAAAGTAGAGGACAAGTTCCCGGTATAGCAGAAGATAGGTTCGTTTCTGTTATGCTTTAGATGAACTGTTTCGAAATTTTGTGGGAAGAAAAATAACTCCCATCAGAGAATTAGTCCTTATTTAGAATTTTTCAGTTTCAAGAAAGGCCTAGAAAGGCTGGCTAACGGTTAAACTCTATGTATTTTGAAAATTAAAATTTTTACTCCTTAATACTAGAACTTCTGGCTCTGCCTTTTATGGATCGAAAAAAAAGATAATATGTCAAATTCACAAAAGCAAAATAAACCCTGTTCTGATTTTTAAAGGATTTTCAAGGAATAACTAAAATGAACTAGAACCATCATTTATAGCAGCCAAAAATGGGATATACCGGCACGAATTATATTCGATTTGGGTTAACTATAGCTCTTCCAGATAAATTCTTTATTAAATATTGTCATCACATTACTGTTCTATGGAATTCATCATCATATTACCCGGTGTCAGGGGCGATAAAGGCAGTTGTGGAGGGGGAGGATTGAAGAATGGGTACGTTTCGTAACGAGCATAGCAACTTCCCGAACCGGCTGCTCCTCCCTCAAAAGCTGTAGAGGTCGCTGTCGCATCTAACAGGTTACGGATTGCATTTGCTAAGCAAAATTTGCAGTCCTCAACAGAAGTCAAATCTCTCCAACACTGAACCATACCGTATATCGTATAATTTGTAGAGGCGGTTGTTGATCCAGAAGAATAACGAATTGGGAATCGAAACGCTTCACCTGAAAGATTTGTCAAAAGATTGAGAACTGCGGCAGTAAATACGTATGGCTGATCTTTGACCTCATCTATCATGTAAGCAACTCTTGTCTGTGTATCAAGTATTCCGAAGAAGGAAAAATTCTGGTAGCGTATGAAGCACTTCTCTCGCCATTTTCTACCGCCTAGGGCATTTCCACAAACCCGGCGAATGGTGGTATTTGCATCTTGTGAATAGCTTAGGCATTCCTCCACGGTTGCGTCTTCCCAACATTGGAGGAGACCATAAGCTCCGTCTGGACTTTGCCCGGAAACGGATGTATTGAAACCGTTTGATGATGAGGTATTGTTTACAAGATTATTGAGAACTGTGTTCAGATTACTGTTGAACTTAGCGCTTGTAAGATTATTGTCGTTGCATATATACACATGTAACGCTGCATTAAATGTTGATTCATTTTGTCCTTGATGACAAATCAGTAAAGCCACGTGTGTTTAAATTCATAAGGTTGTCGTGGCAAAATTTGACTTCGGGTTGACACTTAACTATTGACTTTGGTAATATGTACTCAATACCTAACTCACGAGAGTTAGTGATGGACGTAAGAGTAAAATAAATTATGACAAAGGATGTTGTTTGAATTATTTTGTTTATTTCACATTTTTGTGAAACCCTTTACTGGTAACTCAACAAGGTCTCAGAGGGCAAAGATTTGTTACCACAGTTTAAGCTTTGAGAAGGTGTTTAACTGCGACAGTTTTCGGTAACTACTGGTAACTCTTTGTGATTTGTCATTGCAAAAAATTTATGATTTGTTTATGATAGTTGGCAGTTTATCTACGGGAAGAAACAGATTTTTTATGGCAGTTTTGTTGAAGATAAACAAAGTTGTAAAATGAAATTTGTTTTAAACCCTAACGGGTATACCAGGAAGTTATTGAAAACAGTTTTTGGTTGTGACTGCACATACATCTATAGATGCATAGTGTGTATAAATGGATATGAAATGGCATTGTGAGAGAGCAATTTTTGAAAGAAAAGATTGTGTTGTGAAATAAAATTGAATATCTGATAGACTGTAATAAAAATCTGTGATTGTATAGCCTGCAAGATTGCAAATATACTATCATAGATCTTGTTGATTTTCATTGGAAGGTTAGGAGTTGGACTCCTTGCAGTAGGGCTGCTAAACTGGATGTAATTTTGGATTTTTTTTTTTGACTGGTTAATACAATAACGGAGTGGTTTTCTCCCTATGACAAGATCTAGTTGGATCTTGAGGGTTTCCACTCAGCACAAAATCGTGTCAAGTTTATTACTTTTGTGTTAATGCTCTGATATTTATCTCAGTCCTATTTCTATTTCAGTTTTCTTATCTTGGCAAATCACTCTCAAACATATTGCTACATTTGTACAATTCTGCTCTTTGTCTTTGTTTTTGTAAAGCTTATTCCAATCTTAAAAAGCATATTTATTTGGCGTATTTCAAAGTTCAAAGTACTCTGATTCACCCCCTCTCCCTCTCAGAGTACATTTGCTTTCAACAATTGGTATCAGAGCATAGGAGTCTTTTAGGTTTGCCCTAGGACTGATCCTGGTACTTGAAAGAGATTGCTCAAAATGAGGGTGCTTCGCTCACCAGAGTGCCTCTATTTGATGGCACTGATTACACTTTTTGGAAAGCTAAAATGGAAGCTTTCATTCATTCTCTTGATATTAAAATGTGGGAGGTAGTGGCTAACAAATACAATATACCTTCTGTTGTGCCTACTGATGCAGATGAAAAGGCAAAATTTGAATTGGATAAACATGCTCGCTTTGCGCTACTTTGCGGGTTATCAAAGGAGGTCTTTGTTAAAGTTATGTACTTTAAATCAGTGAATGAGGTATGGACAAATCTTGAATCCATTTACCAAGGTGATGAGAAAGTGAGAGAATCTAAATTGATTACTTTGAAAACACAGTTTGATTCTTTAAAAATGAATAATGATGAATCAATAGTAGCCTATTTTCTACGAATTGATGAAATTGTTAATGCTTGAAAGGGCCTTGGAGAAGAAATTGATGAACATGATGTAGTTGCTAAGGTCATTAGAACATTATTGCCTAAATTTGAAACTAAAATTTCTGCTCTTGAAGAAAAGAAATAATTTTCTAAAATGACTGTTCACAAACTTCAAAGCATACTTATAGCATATGAAATGAGGATTGGAAATGTTCCTTCAACCTCTACTCAAATGGCTTTCAAAGTTGAGAAACATGAGGATAGTGAGTCTGAACTCTCTGATGTCTTTGAAGCATTACTTGTCAGAAAACTTAAGAAAAAGTTCCAAGGAAAGTTTAAATGTTTTGGTTGTGGCAAAACTGGACATTTTGCTGCAAAATGTCCATATCTAGATCTAAGCAAAGATGATGAGAAGTCAGAAAAGTTTTTCAAAAAACCTTGGAATCCTAATAAAAAATTTAATAAAAAGAAAAGTCTCATGACAAAAGAAGAGTCTGATGATGACTCTGATGAGTTAAATGGTGATAATTGTGAAACACTTTTCATGATTGAAGTTGAACCCATTAAGATTCATTCTGAAAAACCAGAAATAGATTTTTGTATTGAGTTAAATGAAGTTAATTTTGAAGAGGAATTGCTTTGTGCTCTTCAAGAAGTGAAACGACTCAAAAAACTTGTTAATGGCTATGAAAATTCTAGTCAAATTCTACAACTGGATCTAGCAAATACAAATAAGGTCATTGAAACCCAAAAATGTCTTATTGATGAGAAAGATGTAGAGATCAGAAAACTAAAGGAACAAGTGTATGTTCTTGACAGCCAAAAACAATCTGAAAATACTACTGAAAAGGGTGAAACATCATATCAAAACACTATCATAGCAAAAAGTAATTAGTTTTTGAATAATAGATTATTTCATGGTTATTGTCACTTTTGTCATTTGTTTGGACACAAAGTGAGGACCTACAGGTTTGCAAAAAAATCCGCTTATGGATACAAATAGGGTTTTGGTTTCTTAAGAAACACAAGGTGTATTGCATGCTATCAATATGGACACACCTCTAATTATTGTAAAAAGTTTAAACAACCTAAACAGGTTTGGAGACCAAAGCTAGAACAAACTATGCTTGTTCAAAAAACATTCATTTCTACAAAATCTGCTATCTGGGTGTTAGATACTGGGTGTTCCCATCATATGACAGGGGACAAAAGCAAGTTCTTAAACTTAAGGGATCATCTAGGAGGCTTTGTTAAATTTGGAGACAACACTGGACTTTATATAACTGGAACTGGTACTGTGATGATAAACAACAATACTCTGATAAATGATGTTTATTAAGTGGAAGGTTTGAAATATAACTTACTAAGCATCAATCAGATATGTGATAGCGAGTATTAGGTCATGTTTAATGCTTATGGATGTACTATTAAGAAGAAATCTGGGAAAATAGTAGCAAATGGTTTTAGAACACCTGGAAATGTGTATAATCTTTCAGATTCCACAGGTCAAGAACAATCTACAGGCATGTGTCTTATGAGCCATGTAGATGAAAACTGGCTATGGCATAAAAGGTTTGGGCATGTGAACTTTGACAATACAGTCAGAATTAGTAAGCATGCAAATATTAGAGGTTTACCTCTAATTAGTAAACCTCCAAATACAGTTTGTAGTGAGTGCATTAAAGGCAAACAAACCAAATCATCATTCAAGACAAAAGAATTCTTGTCGTCAAGACCTTTAGAGTTGATTCATACATATTTGTGTGGTCCAACTAAGACTCAGTCCTTAAATGGAGAAAAATACTTCATGCTATTTGTAGATGACTATAGCAGGATGGTTTGGGTTACCTTTCTCAAAAACAAATCAGAAGCATTTAATAGGTTCAAAGTTTTCAAAAAATTAGTTGAAACAGAGACTAATCTAAAATTAAAATGTTTAAGATCGGATAGAGGAGGTGAATTTACCTCTCAAGACTTTGTCGAATATTGTGAAAAACATGGTATCAAAAGGTAATATTCTGCAGCACGTACACCACAACAGAATGGAGTGGTCGAAAGGAAAAATAGAACAGTAAAAGAAATGGCTAGGACTATGTTAAATGAGTCAAGATTACCTGATAAGTTCTGGAAAGAGGTAGTACATACTGCTGTTTATATTCTTAACAGAGTTCAAATCAGAGTTAGAACTGCATGTACCCCTTATGAATTATGGCATGGAAAAACTGCTTTTGTTAAACACTTTAGAATTTTTGGTTGTAAGTGCTATGTTAAAAATGACTCTGATAATTTGGATAATTTTCAGTCAAAATCTGATGAAGGCATTTTTCTTGGCTATTCCTCAAATAGTAAGGCTTCCAAATGCTTTAATAAATGACTGAATAAAGTGGTCGACTCTGTAAATGTTATTTTTGATGAAAATCTGAATATGATAAAAAATGATTTGACTATTGAAGAAGAATCAGATCTAGATTTTGGAAATACTTCAACTTCTACTGAAACTATTGATCCTAAACAAGTTGAACCTAGTTCGAACAAAGATGAGGAACTTACTGATATTAGCACAGATGTACCTTCAAAAACAGCTTCCAGAATTATTTCTAGAAGGCATCCTGACACACTTGTCATTAGTGACAAAAATGCTGGCATACTGACTCATGGAAAGGCAAAACATACAAAATAGGCTCAAATGGCCGAACACTTCTATCTCATAACTGATTTTGAGCCACAAAATGTCTCTGAAGCTCTAAATAATCAATCTTGGTTAAATTCTATGAAAGAAGAAATTAGTCAAATTGAGAAAAACAAAACTTGGGAACTTGTTCCTTGTCCTGATGACAAAAATGTGATTGGCAGAAAATGGGTTTTCAGGAACAAACTAGATGAGTCAGGAAAAGTGATAAGAAATAAGGCAAGGTTTGTGTGTAAGGGATAGCTCAGCAAGAGGGTATAGATTTTGGTGAAACTTTTGCTCTTGTGGCTCATTTAGAATCTATTCGAATGTTTCTTGCATATGCCTTGCATAAAAAGTTCACACTTTACCAAATGGATGTTAAAACTGCATTCTTAAATGGTTATCTTGAAGAAGAGGTTTATATGGAGCAACCAGAAGGTTTTGAATCTTCTAATTTTCCATGTCATGTGTACCGGTTACGAAAGGCATTATATGGTCTTAAACAAGCACCTCGTGCATGGTATGCTAGACTTGACTCTTACTTAATTTCAAAAGGCTTTACTAAAGGTAGTGTTGATAGCACACTATATACAAAAGATGCTAATGGTGATCTTCTAGCTATTGAAATCTATGTTGATGATATTATTTTCGGATCCACCAATGATTCATTGTCTAAAAGTTTTTCAACTATTATGGAATCCGAATTTGAAATGTCTATGTTAGGACCTCTAACAGTTTTCTTGGGAATAAAAGTGTCTCAACTTGATCATGGTCTCTTTCTATCTCAAGTAAAATATGCTAAAGAAATGTTGAAGCGGTTTCAAATGGATCAATGTAGCCCTGTTGGCACACCTTTGGAAACAGGATGCAAGTTGGTCAAAGTGGATGACTTGCCCCTTGTTGACCAAAGGGAGTATAGATCCATGATAGGTAGCCTATTGTATCTTACTGCATCTAGACTAGATTTGATGCAAGCTATGTGTTTGGTTTCTAGGTATCAGTCGGCTCCTAGACAATCTCATCTTAATGTTGTCAAACGTGTATTCAAGTATATACAAGGAACTCTTGATTATGGTTTGTGGTATGCAAAGCATGATGATTTTACTTTGACCAGCTATACCGATGCTAACTGGGGTGGCTGCGTTGATGATCAACATAGCACCAATGGTGCAGCATATTTCCTTGGAGACAGGTTAGTTGCGTGGCATAGCAAAAAGTAGGACTGCATAACTTTATCCACTGCTGAATCTGAATATATTGCAGCTACTACTTGTTGTACACAGTTGTTGTGGATGTCCTACCAGTTATCTGATTTAGGCATTACGGTATCTAAACCAATGTCTATATTTTGTGATAATACTAGTGCCATTCAGATTTCAAAGAATCCTGTCATGCATTCTCGTACAAAGCATATTGCTTTAAAATTGCAATATTTATGGGACCAAGTTTCCTCAAATGAGGTCAAGCTCATTCATGTTTCATCATAGGCACAAGTTGCAGATATATTTACTAAAGCTCTTCCCAAAGAGCAATTTTCTCGGTTACGTGATAGGTTGGGAGTCTACTCTCAATCTTTTATTAATGCCTAATTCTTCTGACATATGGGGGAGCTTTCATGCTACCTCCCAGTTCAATCCTCTTTGTCCTTGATGACAAAAAGGGGGAGAAAACAACATGATGTTGGTAGGTATTTTGGCATTCATCATTTGATTTGGTTCTAATCTAGTAGTTGATCTACATTGGTATTTTATTTTGGCATTCATCATTTGATTTGGTTCTAATCTGGCGGTTGATCTACATTGGTATTTTGTGTTGGCATTCATCATTTGAATTGGTTCTAATGTTCTGACAGTTGATATTGGCATATTGGCATTTGGTTCTGATAGTTGATATTGGCATACATTGGTATTTTGTGTTGGCATTCATCATTTGAATTGGTTCTGATCTAGCAGTTGACAATTGGCATTTGGTTCTAAAAGTTGATATTGGCATAAATTGGTATTTTGTGTTTTGGCACACTTGGCTATTGACGTTGGTTCTATATTTGCCATCAATATTCTTTGATATATTTTCAATTGGCAGATTCATTGGTCGGTCTCATTGGCACACTTCATCAGTTTTTTTTTACTGGACATTGCAGTTGATATCTTTGTTGAGTTGAAAATTTTGAACAAGAAAGATTATTTTTTCATTTCTTCTGATGGTTAGTTTTTTTTGCCATCAACGACAAAGGGGGAGTTTGTTGATTCATTTTGTCCTTGATGACAAATCAGTAAAGCCACATGTGTTTAAATTCATAAGGTTGTCATGGAAAAATTTGACTTCGAGTTGACACTTAACTATTGACTTTGGTAATATGTACTCAATACCTAACTCATGAGAGTTAGTGATGGACATAAGAGTAAAATAAATTATGACAAAGGATGTTGTTTGAATTGTTTTGTTTATTTCACATTTTTGTGAAACCCTTTCACGGGTAACTCAACAAGGTCTCAGAGGGCAAAGATTTGTTACCGCAGTTTAAGTTTTGAGAAGGTGCTTAACCGCGATAGTTTTCGGTGACTACTGGTAAATCTTTGTGATTTGTCATTGCAAAAATTTTATGATTTGTTTATGATAGCTGGCAGTTTATCTACGGGAAGAAACAAATTTTTTATGGCAGTTTTGTTGAAGATAAACAAAGTTGTAAAATGAAATTTGTTTTAAACCTTAACGGGTATACCAGGAAGTTATTGAAAATAGTTTTTGGTTGTGACTGCACATACATCTATAGATGCATAGTGTGTATAAATGGATATGAAATGGCATTGTGAGAGAGTTATTTTTGAAAGAAAAGATTGTGTTGTGAAATAAAATTGAATATCTTATAGACTATAATAAAAATCTGTGATTGTATAGCCTGCAAGATTGCAAATATACTATCATAGATCTTGTTGATTTTCATTGGAATGTTAGGAGTTGGACTCCTTGCAGTAGGGCTGCTAAACTGGATGTAATTTTGGATTTTTTTTTTGGACTAGTTAATACAATAATGGAGTGGTTTTCTCCCTATGACAAGATCTGGTTGGATCTTGAGGGTTTCCACTCAACACAAAATCATGTCGAGTTTATTACTTTTGTGTTAATGCTTTGATATTTATCTCAGTCCTATTTCTGTTTCAGTTTTCTTATCTTGGCAAATCACTCTCAAACATATTGCTACATTTGTACAATTCTTCTCTTTGTCTCTATTTTTGTAAAGCTTATTCCAATCTTAAAAAGCATATTTATTTGGTGTATTTCAAAGTTCAAAGTACTTTGATTCACCCCTTCCCCCTCTCAGAGTACATCTGCTTTCAACATTAAAAACAATGCATAATAAGAGCAAGATGCAGAAAATTTGTGCATATTTTGCATGGTCTGAGTTCTGCATCTTGTCCTCCCCTTCAGGATTCTTTCAGAAACTATGCTATTGATTTTTTCAACTTTTAAGGTGAGTGGAGAGATGTGGCTAAGCTGAATGTTTGTAGAGGGCAGCCTTTTCAAAGTAATGTGAAGGTATTGACTTGTTCAATTTTAAGGAATCTTCTCTTAGGGATGGTTTAACATAATTGATGACCTCAGTTGTTGGTAAAGTGGGTGTTGACCATAGCCTAGCCATTACGATCAAATAATAAAAGATGCCAAGCGATACATTCTCTCTTTTTTAACAATAAAAAAAATAAGAATTTGGTAATGAGAATATATATTTTATGTACAAGGCATCAATATCATTGAACATTTACAAAGCTATTAGCAATTTAAAATATATATATATATATATATATATATATTTTGATAAAAGTGGATAAAACAACTGAACTATATTAAATTTTAAAATTTTTTTACAGTGTTTGGTTCAAAAAACATTGAAGGGAAAGAACCAGTAAGAAAACCCTTTAGTATTGCTTAAGTAACACAAGCCTATTCTACCCAATACCTAATGCCCATTGGCATAGTACATCAAAAAACCCATCCCAATTACATAAGCCGCATTAGATATAAAATTTGTTTGGAATTTTTTAAAACATGTATGAATTAATAAACAATTTAAATAGGGGATGACTTCACAATGTGGCGCGAGTTTCTTATATGAGAGGTTTTGGGTTTGAGTCTGCTCGGTATTTCCTCACATTTCCTCACATCTTTATATAAATTTATTTCAAATAATTATATATGTAATTAAAAAAAAAACTTGTACCAATTATTAAACAATTTAAATATGTTTATTTAAATATTTTGAAGCTTTAAATATATATTTTGAAATTTAATTTTAACAATTAGCTAAGAAGGATATTTTCTCACATCTTTATATAGATTTATTTCAAATAATAATATATGTAAAAAATTAAAAAAAGACTTTATTTTTATATGGTAAGTATTATTCTTGATGGGGATAGCTCCCTATATTTATTTCAAAAAAGATTACATAGAAAATATTACACACCATGCCTCTCCAAGCCACACACACCAAACATTTCTAAACCACACAACTATCTTATAACATGATCGAAACATATCTACTATCCTAATATCAATACCCTGATATAGCAGATTCAGAGATAATTTACATAAGGAAATGTAGACGCTATGACACCAATTCACCAAGCTTGAACAAGGAATTTGAGGATTCCTCTGTTAACCACCAATCATCATCACTCTTGAGCTGCCTAAACTCTGTTAAATCCCCATTCCTCACTCTATTTCTGAATATCAGCCAAGCATCTTCAACTAATCTTCTCTTCCTCCTATCTTCTGCCTTTCTCTCCTTTTCCTCCTTATCTTCTGAGTCAAGATCATCTGTATCTTCCCCTCCCTACTCATCAGTCTCTTCCTCGATATCTTCCATCCCTGATTCTTCTTCCGAGTCCGAAGAATAGCATGTTGCTGGGTTAAAATATACTCGCAAAATACTTTCCTTTGTGCCATCTTGTAGTTCCAGTAGGGTATCGACAACTACATCCCCATTCATTGATTTCAGAAAGCCCCCAATTAATTCTAAACATCTCTCCTCCAACTCTAGTACATCCACCACGGGAGTTAACACTGCCTCATAAATGAATCCATCATACAAGTGCCTCTCCAAATTGAGTGATACGTCTACCATCTCAAGGATAACCTTATAAATGTCTTCCTTTGTATTGAACAAATCCATACATTGTCTTTCAACCAACTCTTCACAGTGCATACAATGCATAGCAACAAACGACACCATCCTAAAATTATATCAGAAACCCTTCATCCCTTAATTCATTTTTTCCCTCTCACTACTGATTCAGAGTACATTGTAATTCCTAAGATCTATGTGGAGGTCTTAAAATCTATTTGGGCATCAAGAAAATCTAAACTCTTTGTCCAATGCTCTAAGATTTTGATCTAAATCTTTTCTCTTGATTGCAATCTCCTCCTATCGTCAGTTACATGGCAAGTTCCTCTTGCAACTTTGTAAAGACAAGTTGTCCTTAGAGACATAATCTCAAAAAATGTGGCTTAAGGAATCAATCCTCCCTTCCATGAGCAAAGCTTGTGAAACATACACCTACTCCTACCACTTGCAAAGATAGGGATTGTACTTCACCCTATTCCTTCACAGGGAAGAGCAGACCTATTGTTCAGAATAGTCTTTTCAAGCACCTCTGAAATATCTTGAAGACTAATCATTTTACAGTTCTCCTCAATTTCAACTCCCATATTGGCCAAATGATCTGCCACTTTATTACCTTCCTTGAGGGTATGAACTAGGTCGTATTCCCCAATTTTTTCTAACAGATAATCAATTCTGGGAGCTTCTAGTTGTTGAACTTCCACTTTATCACCCCATTTATGATAATCTGAGAATCCCCTTCTATGATCACTTTACAAACACCTTTGTTTTCACACCTTTGTCTGCACATAATTCCAATCCTGCCTCCAAAGATCTAATTTTTTCTTCATTGTTGGTACTCTCCCCAAGATTACCATAGACACCTTGTAAGAAGCATCCTTCCTCATTCCTTATGACAGCTACAAACCCAACCTTTCCAAGATTTCCTTTACTAAGACCATCAAAATTGAGTTTGATCCATCCCTTTTGTGGCACTTTCCATCTAACCTTTTACCTGTCCACCTTCTTGTCCCTCATCAGCATCTGTCCAGTCTCTTTGAATGGCCATTTAGATTCCATCACCTTTTCCCAATTTGTGAACCTTCTAACTTGTTTTTTCTTTAGATTGCAACTAACTACTTCCTCTATGGCTTCTTTAATCTTGATTAATAATTTGTCCTTGGGTAGCATGCATTCCTTGAAAATTCTTCTATTCCTTTCTTTCCACACATGCCATACTAGCAAAGCTAGACCTACTAACCAAACATCCCCCCACTTCGAGTTAAAACATTTGGGCCATGAGCTAAGGAAATCCTTCATCTCTTCATTCTTGAGAATTTCTAGTTCAACCATATCGAACAACTATTCCTAGCATGAGCTTGCCACCGGGCATATGTACAACAAATGATTAAATGATTCCTCATCCCGCATACACATGACACACCAACTTGGTCTGGCTATGCCTATTGATTTTAAATTATGCCCTGTCAACACTCTGCCATGTAAAGCAATCCATAAGAAGGCACCTGCCTTGTGTAAATTTGTCCTATGCCAACACAGTATGTATGCCCAACATGGGTTCCTCAACCTACTCCTTTACACTTTATATCCCCACTTAACTTTGAATTCTCCTAATTTGGAGGAACACCACAAGAGTGAGTCCATTGGGGGGAATTTTTTTTCTAAGGTTCACAATGGTGTTAATTATTCTTCTATTGCTTCTTTTGCTAACATTGTCAACCATAATGATGCAATTCTTTCTAATTGTATTTTTTCTTATCCACCTTTTTCTCCTATGGGTCAATGTCATTTGTTGTAATAATACTTTTTCATTCTAAGAATAAGAATCCTACTAATAGGTCATCACCTTTTTGAGTTAGGATATTAGGTAAGAAGCTTCAAAGCTCTGATTCAAAATGGGATGTATCTTAATTAATTCCAGATTTGATGTTAGTTTGGTGTTTTCTTTGTTTTGTTGTTTATATGACTATTTTTTATTTTGAGTAGTAGTTTTTTATGGTTTGTCTTCTAATAAGTAATGATATGGGCCCTTTCCCAATTATTTTTATAAAACAAATGGGACAATCTTGAGGAATATTGGATTTACTTCTCTAAATATTATCCAACCCTATTTACATAAATTATTTGTATTTTTAATTATCACCATATTAATATTAGTCATAAATGCACATACTTAATGTTCATTTTATTCACTAATTTACTATGCCTAAATATATAAGTAAGAAACCTTGTATTTTGTAAAAAAATAATTTTAATTTGGGGGATCTAATGCAATTGGTGCATATTTTCCCTCTATATTGTAAGTCCATTTATTTATCTGGACACTATTGCATTATCTTATATTTTTAATATTTATTGTACCTAAAAGTTTGTGAATGCTACATAATTTGAGATCATGGGTGAACTCACAATAATGGTTCCCACTTTTTTTCCAAATTTGACACTGAGATGAACATTTTTAAAATAATCTTCACATTCTGACACCTATAACTTTTAAACCGTTAAGAATTTGAACATGATGTAAATTAGTGATTTGTAACATCTTGTTTGCAGATTCTAAATATATTTTCTTCAATTTTTTTTGATGAAAATTAATTTTTTATTTTTTCATCTCCCTCAAAAAGTAGTTTTTAACAGCAAACAATATTTTTAAAGAGTGATGTGGCTCTTGAAATGCATAACCTTTTTTCTATAAATGATAAAAACACAATTCTTTCAAATTTTGGTTTTTCACATCAATATCTAGGGCATGGAGTTGTTTTGATAGTTATAAATTGAATATATTTCATTTTATTAAGTTTTGAAGTCTAACTAGTTATATTTTAGACATAGGTGTATGTTTCAACAAATAACTTGTTCTATATATATCAAAATTCAATTAATAAATTTTCTTGTTAGAAAGAAGACATCAATACCTAGGGCATAGATATTTTTTAGAATTTTTTTGAATTAGTTTACTATTTTTCCTTATGCATTCAATAGAGAAGTTCATCTTTGGTGAAAAACCTATATTTAGAAAATTTTAAAAAATAAGACCATAATAAACTTATAGTGAAATAAAATTATAGTTGTTGGAAAGCTTGCTTCGAGCACTACCATCCTATGTTTTTGGGTTGTCAAAATTATTTCATTTGAGCCTTGAACTAGAGGTTTTAAAGCTAGAATTTTGAAGAAATTTGACGATTTTGGGAGAGAGATGTCTAGGAAGTGGGTTCATGAGAACAGGGGTTGGTACAAACATGGTATTTTTAACGACTGGTGTTCGTACGAACTCCAGCCGACACAATTTTTTATTTTTTTTATAATTATGAATCTCTTTTAAATAGAAATGATTTGTTCAATTTTTTCAAACATAAATTATCAAATTATTTTGTAGTCTTTAGTGGAAGAAGATTTTTTAAAGGTTATTTTAAGGGCGACAATTTGAAGGTCATTTTGTGGGTGACAAATATAAGTCATTTGAAGATATTTGAAGGTTATTTTAAAGGCATGGGGCACAAGAAGACAAGGCAAAATCGGACTTCAAGGAAGTATTTAGCAAAGATGGAGCAAAAATATTGAGAATTAAGAATGCAAAGATATCATGCATGAATGTATCTTTACTTAATTTCTAATTAATTTTACATGTATTACATACCAAAAATTGTGTTTGTTTGATTGTAAAGTTAAATATTCTTTACGTAATAATTTTATGAAAACCATTTTAAATAAATTAAATTAAATTAAATTAATAATTTTTAAAATATTTCTACCTTAAATATTTCTAAATTATGTTATTTTTATTAAACATTGTTAAGTATGTTTTGTTCTTTTTTAAATTATGAGGCATTTTCAATAAATGAATTAAATGTGAAATTAGTATATGATGCCCTACTTAAATTAGTCTATGATGCTCTACTAAAATTGGAAATGGTTGGATTAAAAATAGTCTCATTTAAATAATTAAAAATAATTTTGTTTTAATTTAAAATAATGTGTGTCTTTGCATTTCAAATTTCTAGTCTAATTAGGCTGATACGATTTCACTGACATTTTTTTTGTTTGTTGAGGGTAATTAACTTGCTTGGTGTGTCTTGTGCCTTTGGCACGTTGTGTTTAGTTTAGAACCCAAGGTGATAACAAAAGTATCCTCTCCCCTCGCATTCCATTGGATCTTGTGTGTAACATAAATTGTTATTATCTTTAGAGAGCCTGCATCCCGTCTTGTGAGAGGGACCCACCCACCCAAATGATATTTTATTTTGGTTTGCTATACAAAAGATTGTGGTTTTGGATGAAAGTCCCTTATCACCTAGTGTTGATGTGTTATACTGACATTTGTCTCTTCTAGTGCCATTTGGTACGATAAAACATGTAGATAATAACCTCTGCACACTGGGATGACTCATTTAACATGAGAAAAGTGTCACATGTATAGCCACCAAATGCCCCAAAACATGACTAGACACCTTTAGATTACTGGCCCACTCTTTTTTGACTGAACATCGTGATAGCTTCAGTGCAAGGGATAGCTGGTTTTCCCCCTAAGATACTCACCATAAAGCTCTCATGGGATGAGATAGAAATGCTCAGCTTAACATGAGCTACTTGTAGCTTTCTAGGGAGAGGGTGATAGGGTCATCCTTCCAGTCCTGGAGGCCCCTAGCTGTCTAGTCATGAAATAGGAAAAATTAGTGAATACACCCCTCAAGGTATCCTGAGCTATTTGATCATGAAAAAGGAAGAGATTCTAGGTTGTGGGATGAGGTTATAGCTATGAGAACAATTTCTTGAGGCTAAGCAAGTGTTTTATGTGTTTTCAATTGTGCTAGACCCATGGAAATTTGGGTTGATTCAACCTATAGAACATACACATTATGATCATTTTGACAAAAGCACCTTCTGATATTGTGTCTTCGTTGTTTGCTGTATCTTCTTGCCATAAAAATATTTAAACAAACATTGTTAGTATAAGCACAAACCATATTTGTGTTCAGTAAAACCAGTCTTTGTCCCACATAGTCAATTGATCATTTTCCTTCATTCACAGTTCCTCCTACATAAAAGGTTGCTTTGTTTTCCTTATCACATATCTTGCAAACACACCAGATTAAGTAATTTATTAGATCTTTTGTGGGTTATAAACATCAAACTCCCAACAATACTTTTGTTCTAGTTGTCTCATCAAATATATTTTAGCACTATTATGTCTACACAACACAACCTCATGAGCACTTGGAGATGATGCTCGTCACAAACAATCATATTGAATTTCTTCAATGTATCATGTGCATATTTGTTTGACAAATAAAATTTTCATCCTTAATTTTATAAACATTCATTGGGATAGAAAATGTTTTATCATACCTAGATCTTTCATTTCAAATTCATTCACCATTGAAATTTTTAACTCATTCTTCATCTTAGAGGTACTACCCATACACAAAAAAACATTAACATACTTGAACCTTATTGGTTGATAGATTTATCACCTAACTCTATATTCTCACACCAACAAAGGTGACAAATATAATCACAATTGAAATAGTCTAAACAAACTATCTATTGACTGATTCTCTGAAAGCAAATAATGAAAGAACTTTTAACCAGAAATATTTGTAAAGGCATCCATAAAATACAAAATACTTTTAAGATTTTCCCAACTTTAAATCAACTAGATCACCACAAAATATCATTCAAAGATGATATTATTGCAGCAATAGAAAAAATTAAATTATTCACCATCTCAAAAGAAAATTCATCAATTGATAACCATTAAAAAGAACAAAAAGCATCCACACATCATAATTCAAAGATTATGAATATTTGAAAGCCACCAACAATTTATCTATATTCAAAATAGGAAACAAACATATACTTAAAGAATTTTTTTATCTGAAGAGTAATATAAAGTTGCCCAAAAGATCCCTAAATATCTACTCATCCACTTAATTATAACTATTATCCCAAGTCTTTTCTATTTTTAAGAAATGGTTTCTTAAAGGTAACAGTTTTGAAAACAACCATTTTGAGCATGCTTTTATAGAAAACAAAAATGACTCGATAAACCCTATTCATGAACTATTGATTTCATACTTATTTTTCTTCATCAAGTATTTGATTTTGTCCAACAATTTGATGGTAAATCCTATCTGCTTTCACTTCCTCTGCACTCAACACCCATAGGACTTCATTAAATTTATCTTCATTAATTATAGTTGCCCGGACATAGTCACTCATGTCAAGAAGAATATCATCTTGCAAATATTTGACATTCGGCTGCACCAGAGGGATTTTCTTAGCCTTAAGGACCATTTGTTGAATGTGATTATCCTAGTTCCTTCTCGCTACGAGCTCCCCCTACAAGCATTATTTATGATTTTTAGCTTGTGCTACAATCTTTCCTAATATAGTGATGGCCTTCCTATATTCACTTAAATCAGTTCATGTTTTCCATGCAAAAGGCCCTAACTATTAGACTATATCCTCCTGCTCCTTCTCTAGCCAATTCAAATCTGGGATATTGAACAAGAGCTCACCATCATAAGGAAAAACCATTCTAATACAAGCAAGTCATGAGAATTTTCTTATTTTTAAGGTATCTTTGATGTTTTCTACAAAAATAGAAACATCAAATGTAGTAACGCATGCCACCACCTTTTACATGTCCTTAATTGCCTGAATGCCATTAATGATGATAGTTTGTAAATCTTCCCTTAATTAACTCCCTGAAAGAAATGCATGACGTGGTAGCTGATGAGGCAAAAAGACAAATGGAAAGAGGTAGTTAATCTTATCGGCCTGATAGGTTCATTGAAATTTGATGATGTTTGAGCATGATTCTATCTTTTCCCCCACTCGTGTAGCCACCCGAGTAGATTGAAAAAATAACCTAAGGTTATATCACTAAAATTTCCTTGCTTTGAAATTGGATATGTGCCTTAAATCTTTGATAAATCCCAACCTTAATCACAACAAAAAATATGTTGGAGGGTTTGAAGATCAGACAAGCTCGCAACCCTCGATCTTTTTTCTAAGAGAATGACAAACCCAACCTCTCACAGTGCTAGCTTCTTGTAGATTCCTCTAAGTATGTCAAGTGATTAAGTAATTCTATACATGAATAATTGCACTACAGAGGTTAAGAAACTTGGATGGACCACAACAAGAGAGGAAAATGGGGGAAAATAATAAAGATTTACGCCTTACCAAAAGGTAAAAAATTTATGGGTAACAAACATATAATAAGATAGTACTACAACATATTTCTAAGTGGTTCCCTTATCAAATCCATCATCTTAGGGTCTCATTTGGTTTTCTTGCAAACTGATATCTCTCTCTTATGTCTTTTTAGTACCCCTCTCTCTCCCCTTAAGTCCATTTGTGGGACCTCTCTTTTTTAGGATCTCTTATTAGGACCTCTCTAGATTAGCAATCTATATATTTGAAGTTTTAATTTAAATTAGATCTTTAGGTCTCCTCTCTCTCCCCTTAATTCTTCTTACGACTAAATCTTAGATTATCTCTCCTTTTAAAAATTCTTGAATCTACCTCTATCTCTCTCTCTCCCTCTCTTTCTCTCTCTCTCTCTCTCTCTCTCTCTCTCTCTCTCTCTCCTTCTCTCTCTCTCTCCTTAAAAGTGTTTAATCTAGGTCTCTCTCTCTCTTTCTCGACCCTTAATTATTTTTTAGATCTCTTTTTTTAAGGACCTTTATCTTACTATATATACACACATCGTGATCTTTTCTATGCAGAATAGGCTCAACAAGAAGGAAGTTATCAAGCACTTATTGAGGCAACTAAGGCCAAAGAACACATTATAGTTGAAGAAAATAGGGAGGAGGCCCGAGATGAATCAATGGAGGTCGAAGGAGATGGGTCAGGATCCTTACCACCTACCAGTATGGATGAGCATATTGTGGATCTAGCCAAAAAGCTGAATATAAATATTTCTTATAAAAATTTAGATTATTTAATTGAAATGGATGTGAATAAGTTGAAATGTCTCAGTTAAGATCCTGGACATATCAGCAAGAGGTCAATGAATAAAAGTGCAAAAAAAAATGTCTCATTTCAATAATCTTGGTACTAGACTAGATAAAGATCAATTATTATCGATTATACTTACTTGTAATGACATAGATCCATTAAAATTGTTGGGTATAGATACAACAAGTAAAAAGAGGAAAACCTCTCAACTACAAAAATCTATTGTTCAAAATGTTAAGAAAGGTTTGGTGAACATTGGTAAAAAATCTTGAACAGTATACAAGACACTTTAGTAAATGAAAGAATGCCTCAAAAAAGATAAATCTCTTCACTATCATCTGAGTTTGATTTTAGTAGCAGGAAAATATGAAAATATGTGAAAAGGAGAAAGACATTGGATGATACTACCTCAGAAGGAATTGGGCAACTATGTGTAGAGTTCCTTGTTCTAATAAAATTGAAGAAGTTGTTAGGAACTTGGTGACAAGTTTTTGGAATGATAATACCCGTCCTTCATCAAACAATAGAGCTGTTACCAAGCATAGGATTGGCCCTGATCATTATGATTTCCATGTAAAACATTGGTTAGACACAACAAAACATGAATTATATGTGTCATTTACTAAATCAAACCCTCATATAAAGATTGAATAAAAAATGTTTGAAAGGTTAAGCCCATATTATGTGAAGGTAAACAAAGTATTTGAAACTTTTTATTGTCATTATCACATTGAATTTGATCTGTACTATTAGGTATTTTGAAATATTTGAGAAGATAGTGATGGTCATGAAAATGCCCCTCCTAAAAGAACAAGTCAAGTCATAGCATCCATATTATGTGATAAATCAATTGATAACGCAACCACTCAAATAGATTGCATAAAAGGAATTTGTGGAACATGTTGAGAGATGAAGATACTGACATGATGAAGATAGTAAGTTGAAAGAGTTACAAGTACAAAAAGTTTGAAACAAATTTTTTTGAAGGAATCTACAAGGTTAGATTATGTAGAAGACAAGATACCTATTGGAACATTTATGGGAAATATTTGTAAGTTGATAAAACCATACATATGCCATTGTCCTTTTCCCAAGTGGCCATCACAACAATTTCAAGCATTAAGAGACATTTTCCCACTTAAACTATTCTATCAGCAGTCGAGTTCACAGAAAATTACTCTTTTGCACATGAAAAAGAGATTCAATTAGAGTATTACTTTTCAAAGCAAATCACTATTATGGTGAACGTGTGTTATCGACATGCACAAATGGATTTGGATGGTGTCGACAGTACATTTGACAATTGTGTCATTAAGAAAGAGTACCACTTCTATATTAGTGATGATAAGGAGCATGACATACTTTTTGTACAACATTGCTTTAAGATTTTTTTTTGAATATTTGAAAGAGAGAGGCATAACAATAGACAAACATTTTGTTTGGTTTGATGGATGTGCGGCACAATTTAAATATTCAAGGCCATTTTATGCACTATGTAGATCTCATTGAAATGAAAAAATACCACATGTTTGGAGGTTTTTTTAGAGTGGGCATGGAAAGGGTGAACATGATGGTGCAGGAGCTTGTATCAAACATGCTCTAAGAAAGAATCAAATAAATTATACAGGAGATCATATCGATAATGCACATGATGTTGTTGAATGGTGTAAGAATAACTCTGTGTAGCCAAATTATTCCAGCTCATCATCGGGAACATACAGACCCATTCTATATAGAGCATTTTGGGAGATAGCAAGCACGTGATCTCTTTTCAAAAACAAAATTGAAGTTAAAAATATAAGTAAAAAGGGGATTGTCTTGGAAGTAAATTAAATTAAATTTAAATTTTTAGTTGGTTAAAGATGATATGTGTGCACGTACACATGTACATTTTGCAAATGTGGATAGAATATCAATGCATGGATGAAAGAGCATGGAGAAGATAAGATCTTTGCACTGTTTCATGAGTACAGATAATCACCCATGGACATTGTACACTAGGGATTATTCATGTTTTTGTTCTGATTGCATTTTAGAAAACTATGTTGATTGCAAGAACCAAGAGCTTGGATATGTCAGTGAATGGAATTTGGTGCCACTAGTTATTATTGACACATAAGACAAAAATGAGAATGAAATCTTTCAATACATTCCTTTAATTTCTACTGATTATGATCATATTTCAGGATTGATTAAAAAAGGTATGTATGCATGTACGTGTATATAGTTCTTTAAAAAATATCTTTTAAATATGTTGCAAGTTTTTTCAAGTACATTTTAATTATAAGTTTTTAATTTTCCATGTAAATTTGAATTGTGGGAGATATTTTGCAGTCATAGCAGAAGTTGGAAATATAGGTGTTAGTTATTATTTATTGTGTTGCACAGAAGAGAGAAAGGAGTAAACAAAATCTGAAATGAGTAGTGAAATTTGCTTTCCCATAGGTTTGAATTGATTCATGTGTTTTAATTAATTTATTTTAATTTATGTATTTTTTATTTTATACACTTTCACAGAATTTTGAACCTAGAGGAATTTGTTGTTTCTTATGCACATGCAGACTCAGTTGTAGTGCAATGGACATATTTCAAACAACCTAAAATTATTCAACGTGCGATTCATGTCATTGAATATCAAATTGACAACAAGGTATATCAGTATAGCCACTTGGTAAATGCTATTGGCCTAATCCTTCATATAGTTCCATGTCACGGGCAGTCTCAAAAGTGGAGACTAGATAGTGAAGATCATGAAAAAATATCAAGTGTTATTGAAGAGTGGTCTAAACCACTTCATGTGGTACCATGAACTATTTAGTGCACCAAATTACATGTGTGTCGTACCCATGAATTGAATTAATAAGACTTTAGAACTTAACTTGTTTTGAAACTTGGATAAATTATTAAATATGTTAAAGTGTTTGAATTTAATACATGTGATATATATGGCTTGTGTGGACCATATTGTTTTGTTAAATATGAAATTTTTAGTTATATTAAATTATAAACATATTACTAATGTACATGTTAAATAATAGTACATGTGTATGTAAAGTAAATTGGGATGTGGATGAGTTGAAAATGTCTTAAGGGGACATGCACAATTAGGATGTATATATCTAATTCTAAATGCACATGCATAATTTGTAAGTTGTTAAAATAATTTAGCATCATATACATGTAAATTAATTTAAGACATGTATTTAGTTAATTAAAAGCATGCATTTGTATGAAATTTGATTTTAAATTAGGACATGTGTCTAAATCTGAATAGGTCTTAAGGGGGTCACATGTAAAATTAGGATGTATATATCAAATTTAAAATGCACATGCATAATTTTTAAGTTATTCAAATAATTTAGTACGTATGTATTTAAGTAAAATAGGATGTTTTCATTTAATTAAATTTGCATTTGTATGAAATTTGATATTAAATTAAGATATGTATGTGTAAATTTGAATACATCTTAAGCGGACATGTACAATTAAGATGTATATATCTAATTTGTAATTTATATGCATAATTTATAATTTATTTAAATAATTTAATTAGTATGTAAATTAAATTAGTCCATACATATTCATTTCATTCAATGCATTTATGTGCATTAAATTAAATTATTTTATGCATTTTTATTTTTTATACACTTCCACAAAATTTTGAACCTAGATGAATTTGTTGTTTCTTATGTACATGTAGACTCAATTGTAGTGTAAGGGACATATTTCAAACAACTTAAAATTGTTCAACATGGGATTCATTTCACTGAATATAAAATTGACAACAAGGTATATTAGTATAGCCACTTGTTCATTGTTGTTGGCCTAATCCTTCATATAGTTCCACGTCACAGGCGGTGTCAAAAGTGGAGAGTAGATAGTGAAGATCATGAGAAAATATTAAGTGTTATTGAAGAGCGGTCTAAACCACTTGATGTGGTACCAACTATTTAGTACACCAAAGTACATGTGTGTTGAACCCATGAATTGAATTAATAAGACTTTAGAACTTAACTTGTTTTGAAACTTGGATAAATTATTAAATACGTTAAAGTGTTTGAATTTAATACATGTGATATATATATGGCTTGTGTGGACCATATTTTCTAGTTAAATATGAAATTTTTAGTTATATTAAATTGGGAATGTATGACTAATGTACATGTTAAATAATAGTACATGTGTATGTAAAGTAAATTGGGATGTGGATGAGTAAAAAATGTCTTAAGGGAACATGCACAATTAGGATGTATATATCTAATTCTAAATGCACATACATAATTTGTAAGTTGTTAAAATAATTTAGCATCATGTACATGTAAAGTAAATTAAGATATGTATTTAGTTAATTAAAAACATGCATTTATATGAAATTTGATTTTAAATTAGGACGTGTGTGTAAATTTGAATAGGTCTTAAGGGGGTCACATGTACAATTAGGATGTATATATCTAATTTAAAATGCACATGCATAATTTTAAAGTTATTCAAATAATTTAGTATTTATGTATTTAAGTAAATTAGGATGTATTCGTTTTATTAAATTTGCATTTATATGAAATTTGATATTAAATTAAGATATGTATACGTAAATTTCAATACATTTCTTAAGGGGGCATGTACAATTAAGATGTATATATCTTTTTTTTAATTTATATGCATAATTTGTAATTTATTTAAGTAATTTAATATGTATATAAATTAAATAAGTCCATACATATTCATTTCATTCAATGCATTTGTATGAAATTAGATATTAAATTAGGACATGTATACATGTAAATTTGAACACATGTATTAAGGGGACATTTGTAAAATTAAGATGTATATATATCTAATTTTAAATTTATATGCATATTTAAATGTACATCTAATATATTAAAAGTAAAAGTAAATGTACATCTAATCTAGACACATATATATATATATATATATATATATTCAAAGTATAAATATCTAATATATTGGACATAAGTTCATGATATATATTCGAAGTAAACATCTAATCTATCTACACACATGATATGTCTATAATGTAAATACCAAAAATATAAAGTATATCAATTGTAAATATAAAGACCTAAACAAACAACACATGTCTGGGAAAGTCTATATAAAGTAAGTCTAAATGTAACAATATGTCTAGATGAAAGTCCTTGTATATATAAAGATAAACATGTGTATTACAACCTGACACATGCTAGAAAGTGGCAGATGGGTCTGAATCATATCAGCCACGAACGGAGCGACCTTCTGAGTGAGAGTTCTGACCATCTAATGGATGTCCAATCGACCCCTACAAAAGTAGAATATAAATTAAATATCTCTTCATGTATGGATATTAAATCAAATAGACTATTAAAATATACTTTAAATAATGTACATGCTCAAAAATTATAACCAACCTATGCACTAGTAGGTGTAGCATCGAAAGAATCTTGCCTGCACACATGCTCTAAGCTTAAGCTAAGAGTGACATGAGGTAATTGTTATATACACATTTTAGGATTAGTTTGAACAATAAATGGTACTCAGAGTTAAATTATAGAAATTATATCCATTAAAAATATACATGCATATATCGACATTTTTATTTATGAAAAATTATGTGCATCCATGTACCTTTGTATTAGGAGGTATAGTTTGATCATCTCCTATGATCATATCAGCCACATCACCTACATCTACATATCTCTCTCTGGAAGTAGGAATGCGTGAAGAGTGTAAGGGGTTATGTAGATGAATGGGAATTAATGAAGTGTCTAGTGCTAGTAGCATATCCTTATAACCAGTCTGGCCCAAATCCTGAAGCTGCTACTCAAATGAATCCAAGCCCTCATCTGTGATATGGACCTATCAGTCGGTATCTCCTCCTGTGTAGCAATAGATCGATATGTAGGTGGGTCATTTGGAGTATACATAGAGTGATGTGAGTGCTGAGAATTTCCTGACCTATGAGTTGATGCAGCAGCCTACGTGTCTCTAAGAATCTCATCTCTAACATCATCCAATAGCATCCGAAGTTGGGATGAAATGAAATGGTATGCATGTAAGAGGTCCTTGGATAAATACTGAAACATCTGTATATGTTGATCACCTCCTGACATAGGTGATACATCATCTGGTGAGGGGATGCCAACAATAACTAACTGATCTAAATTAGCTACCCCATAACTAGAAGATGCACCAATGAATGATATCGAACGTGGTTGAGTCATCATGTATCTACCTAGCCTATCCAAAGAAATCATGGTTGTTGCTGATGCAATATCTCTAATGGTATCAATTTCTTCTCTCTAAGAATAAATCACAACGTGATCAAGTGTGGGGGCGAGGGCTTGGGGTATTGCCAGAAATCTTTGACCAACAAGCTGCTTGTGTGTGGGTTCCTGTCTATCACCCCTATGATATAAATCTCTATCACTAATTCTACCCCTCCTTTGTCCGTAATATCCTTAAAGGTCAAGGTAGTTGGGTTTCATACCCAAGAAAACCTCAACGTACATCTGCTAAGAAAAGTATAATGGTATCTAGTTGTTATTAGGATAACGATCATGATCAGCTAAGAAACATCAGTATATCTACGTTGCCACTAGTGGAACAATGCATCATGTCACTTGGTATCCTCTCACCTTGCTCCTCTCGTGATACTAGTAAAAACAACATTCTTTAATGATATCCTTGGGGATTGCCTTCTATACATCCACCAAGGTATGTGTACCCCTCAACTCATCCCTCAACTATTTGAAAATGAAATCAATAACCTATGCAGAATATGATGTGTGGCTCCCCAGATTATCCCTCAATTTTGGCAAACTATCGTAAATGTATTGACATGTACACTTGTACAAGCTATGCGTTTGTGGATCATCTAAAATGGATCTCAATTTTTGCATCTCGTGGTCACTATGACAAAATATGACATCCATATTTGACACATTTTCCTTCCATGTAGGTTGTACAGGCTATGCATGACGAGCCCGATCCTACATCTATCTAGGTGGACCATAAAGTTAATAATTGACATTTACATAAGCACACACACACACATGAAGAACATTCAAAATAAAACATTAAATTAAAATTTGTTTCTTACATATTTAATATTTAAGAGAGAGAGACATCTAGATAGAGAGAGATCATTAAAGAGATCACTAAATCAAAACACATGAAGAGCATCTAAATTAAGGGAAGAGAGAGAAAGACTCTAGATCATAATATAGGAATTTAGGGACCAAAAGGCACTTGTTTAAGGATACATGATCTAAAATTAGACTATATATTCAATATAGGTTGGTTCCATAGCTAGAAATGTGTTCTAAGTGTACTTAGAGAAAAGAGAAGGTTGGTTGAGTGACTATATGAGCAATTTCCATAATTTCATGCACTTTTAAAAAACATAAATTATATTTTTAGTATTGTAGGTTTTTTAAAAGGTGCAGTGAGTTAGTGACATGATACAAGTCATTAGAAAATAGTAAAATGTATGTGTGTTTACTTTATTTAATGTTAGAAATATAGAGAGAAAATAAGTGTGTGGAGTTTAGGTGTAATTGTGTCTTGATGGTGGTTTAAAACAAAACCATGGAGTCTTGGAGTAATTTATCTTTAGATGTTCTTATTGCAAGTTTTTATGGTTGATTCATTTATATGTTAGAAGATAATTATGGTAGGATGATTTTGGAGACATTTTTTCTCTTATTAGCAACTAATTAACTTGGCTATGATTATGATTTACCTTCTCCTTTTTAATGGTGTTAATTTGGACCCTATTTCATTATTTATCTTCGTAGGGTAAAAAATATCCACATTCTTTATGGTGGGTGAAATGGCATATTCCTCACTACTAATTGATGGTTGCGCCCACAAAAGGATATGAAAATCATAGTAAAACCTTTCCTGGGAACTGGGCATTCCAATAGGTGATCAATATCTCTCTTCTGTAGATGTTCATTTACTTGTCAAACCAGGGGACGTATACTTTAAATGGCGCAGCAAAATATATGCACTAGGAACTTATTTTGGTCAAATCCTAGCGGAAATACATACTGAAAAGAAATCCTACCTATGCTACAGGAAGGTAATGCAAAGCTTTTTAACTCAACTATGCTTTGATTATGACAGAAACCATAATAACTACAACTGAAACACAAACTATGAATTGGCCTTATGCTGCAGGAACAGACACAGTGATGGATTCCTTGTACTAAAGGAACAATGTAAAGTTGAGTTTGTATAAAAACTTTAAAGATGAAAGCAAACTGAAGCTTAATAGGAAAGAACAACTAACTAACTAGCTACAGATACCTACTAAGTGGGCCCCCTTAGCAAGCATCACCTGATTACGCAAATATGTAACTCAGAACTTCATCGAACTTTATTCATAAAAACAGAATGATATACATTGCTTTGTTGATATGGAAGCTAACAACAAACTTTGCTTCTGGTTAAATAGATTCTGTCTTTCATAATCATCTTCATTCTTACATGACATCTACTATTCTTATTCTGTCCTTCTCTCACGCAGGAGGAGAAGCTTTATTTAAAAACAGGGGAGCAACTAACTAACTAACTCCATAAAAGAAAGACGTGGAAGTAAAAACATATCCTCGAATCAAGGAACAAACTTCATAAATGAGTTTATGCGTTCAACCCGATCAGAGAGAATCTAGCACTTCCACTCTTTGTCATTAAAATTCTTTCCCATGATTCAGTCAAAGAGTCTTTGCCGGAGCTTCCTCGAAGTCGTGCAGGAAATGGACTTTACTGCAAGGCCGAGATTGGGTGCGCTTGACTCGATCATTCTTCAACAACCTGCGAAACAAAAGGTAACAGGCAATAGAAAAGGCATATGGAACATACACGATATCCATTCATTAATCACACATTTTAGATTTACTTCATCATTCAAAAACTGTATACGATATACCAGTCATTTTAGGGAGTCAACGGGGCAATAAATGCAATCAAGTTAATCACAAAGAGCTGCAGAAATATAAAAGTTTCTTGCTACAGGATATCCCAAAAAGGTTTCACAAAGTTTGAACATCCATGAAATAACAAGAGTAAAGGCATTTAAAAGTTTTATCAAAACATCCAAATTATGAGCATTTTTTAAGCTCATCACTGCCCCCTACTTAGCCCAATGTTGGTCCTCCAGCATTAACTTTCTTGGTGGTTTCTCTGAAGTCGGTGGCTGCTACATGACTCTGAAATGGATTTTTAAACTTGTAATAAAATCCTCTGAAATCCTAGCATTTTTCATACCTTTGGTCTTCTAATTCATTGTTGAGTTTTGTAGCCTAGTGAGGATAAAGTGGCCACATTAGCACAGGAGGTCTGAATGTCAGTGGCAACCATAGTTCAAATCTTGTTTGAAGTCCCAATTGAATATATCTGCTGGTTCGCTTGAGAGCTGCTATGAAATTTAAGGGACTATGCGGTTCTGACTTTCTTAACCCAATAGTTAACTTTTCCCATCTTTTCTCACTTCTGGAGAATGCCAATTTCCAAAATGAATATTGTTGTGCCTGGAATTCATCATATACCTATTTTTTGATATCAAATATTTTCCCTCTTGCTGAAACATTATTAACTCCATATGTCAGAGCAAACCAATCTTTCAACATTGCATAAGGATTTGAACTGTGAGATCGTAATGGAACAGGCTCTATTTTCTCAACTTCCTCATATGTTTCCCATTGCCTGCCATAATTTGCCTCATTTGTTGCCCATGACATAAATGCTCTTAAATGAACATCACCAATATAAAGAAGAGGATTCCATTCTATTTCAAATGCTATTAGAAAACCATGCAAATAGAATTCATAGAGAGAATTTCTTAACCAGTTAGGGGCTGCCTGGTATGCTTCATAGAAGTCTTTGGCATTATGAATTATAGGATCTTGGTTTCTGGAAATTCTCATTAATTGGAACCATAAAAACTGTTCTTTAAGGCATAGAGCATAAACTCTGGGTGGGGGTCTACATTCCATAATCTGGCCAGTTACTTTCAACATTTCGTTTGTTTTTGCTTTCAGCTCAGCAATTTCTTGCTTCTGACTTTCAATTTTCTTATTTAATTTCTTCTTCTCTATTTCCCATAGACTTTGCTGCATGACAGTCTGGGCTATGTATTGGAAAGTCAGGGTTTGCAATGTAACTGTTTCCCAATTAGTTTTAACATATTCTCGAAATTCCATTAAAAATGTTTTCTTATACACAACAATGGCTTTGCAAACTTCAGAATGAGATACAATTTCACTAGGCACATTTGATTGTTCAGCCTATTCTTCCTCTTGCTGTAAGATAAATTCTTCTTGTTCCTGTGGTGGAGAAGCCTGTGCTTCCTCCAAAAATTGCATAGCAGCAGTAGCCAAATCATCAAGATTTGGTAACCCTTCCTTATTATGCCCTGTTTCCTTTGTCTCAACTTGTTCCACTTTAGGAACGATCGAACTCTGGGCAGCATTTTCAGACACATTCTGAGAAACATTAAATTCAGACTCAACAGATTCTTTTGAAGTTACAATCACCTCTGGTTGTGATGAAGCAGGGGAGGTCTTAGATTGTTTCCTTGCGGAAACCCTTCTTGGCATTGATGCGGCTGCAGGAGGTGTTCCGATGGTTTTCCTCTTCTTTGTTTGCTTAGAGGGCTTTGCCCTATCAGAGGATGATGGCGAACTAGAAATAGCAACAGGCGTTGCTGTAGGAGAAACAGCTGCAGGGGAAGGTGCTGCAGGAGAAGGGCATTGCCTTTTCCGAGAATGAGGGTCAGATTCAGGGGACCCTTCTGCCTTTGCTTTTCCCTTCTCACTCCTAGTGGTAGACCTAGTTTGAATCCTAGCAGAGGATTCGGGTACGAAAGCTGCAAGACCAGGTGCTACAGGAGTAGATGACCCTTGCCTTGTTTTACTGGTAGATGGACTTTCTTTCTTCTTTTTTTGAGGCTGTGGGGTAAGTACCCTAGGAGGTTGTGGGATTTGCAAACTCTTTTGGCCAACAAATTGTTGCCAGGAGAGAGATGAGACATCCCTTAAAGAGCACTCAATCAGTAATTTAATGAGGCCATGATGAGTGATAGAATTATCTTTCCCTTGTTGAGTTCCATGGGCATTGTGTTCTAAAAATTTAAACAAGAAATTCAAAACATTTATAGCTAACCCATGCCTCATATGGCTCAATAATTTGAAATGATGAGAATGCAAATAGGAAAAACGGCCTTCACAGGTCAAATACCTGATTATGTAAATAACATACTCTGAATAAGGAGGAGGCAACGATATGTGCTTGCATCCCTGCTTGGAGACTTCCAGAGGTCCATCAGTAGGCATTGAAAACTCGGCCCTTGCTGCTGCAGCATCTGAAGAAAAGTTTTCTCCAATGGCTGGAAGCCTAGTTACTTCTGCAATTTTGCTTTCGGTTGCAACAATCATTAGACCCCATACGGTGGCTTCCCCTTCAGAAAGGGTTCTCAAAAATTCTGCAGCAGCCTCCTCATTAAAATCATTTAAGCTCAAAAAATAATTTAACCATCCACAAAGGCTGAATGCATGGACTTTTTGCGGATTTTGCAATAATGTTTCATGAGCTGTAGGCTCATGTCGCACCAACTAACCACCCATGTTTGCAGTTTTCCTATAGCTGAACTCGATTCAAATTCACTACTTCCCTTCTATTCTGGTTTTTTTTTTGTGCCGTCACATTACTTTCTTTCTTTTCCAAAAATGAACTTTTTTGAACAAGGAGTCTTAATCATGATTATGCAATAAAGAAAGACATGCGATCATAGTTGGAAAGTACCTAAAAAGTATTAAAGAAGATTATTTTGTAGTTATGGCAGTGGCGAAAAGACAGGTTTTGAAAGATGGATTACCCTGCCCCCTACTTAAAATATGACATGTGTCCTCACATGTCACAAAGAACAGGTAGAAGTTTAGGCAATAATGACCGGTACATGCATATTAGAAAATGAATTGAATGAAATAAATCAAATATGCGATAAGAAAAGATATGACGTACCTTTGATAATTGCACGTACGTGTGAAGAAATATGACAGCAGCTGCATGGATTGACAAATGGGAAAGATATTTTAATTAAGCTTGATGCGGATGGATGACGTGGATGGATGAAATGGATGGATGAAATGAACAAATGAATTGAATGAATGGAAGTGAAAGAAGTGAAATGGAGGCGATAAATGAGAATGGAGAAAAGGGGTTTCCTTTTTGTAAAAAGAAAACCTTTATTATGGGCATGCTTTTTGAAAATTACGGTGACGCTGCAGGAGAAAGGCAAAAGCCTTCGGCTGCAGGAAGAGTAGCGGGAGGAACTTGAACAAACTGCTGCATGAATTCTTCCTTGGAGACTGGTATGTGGTATAACCGGAGTCGGTGGCCATTCACTAACAATTTGAAGCGGACTGGGTCTATTGTTACCAGCTGTACAACTCCATTATCAAACACATTTTCAACTTCATAGGGGCCAAGCCAACGTGTGGTGAGCTTACCTTGGTTTTCTTGATATCTGGAATCATATAACAGAGCCCAATCTCCAGTAGAAAATTTCCTGGTTTTGATGTGCTGATCATGCCATTTTTTCCTTTGCTGTTGGATTGCTTCTGTATGCTGCAGGGTGGCTTTTCTCATTTCGTCCAAAGCATTTAGCTGCAGGAGACAGTCCTTCTGTGCTTCAGATATGTCTATATTGAGTTCAAGAGCTGTCCTCAAAGTTTTGTGTTCAAATTCTATGGGTAACATGGCTGTTTTCCCATAAAGCCGCTCAAAAGGTGTAAACCCAGTTGTTATTTTCCATGTAGTTCTGTAAGCCCAAACTACTTCAGGAAGTCTATTGCTCCAATCTTTTCTATGTATTTTTACTGTCTTTGTGAGGATCGCCTCAATTTCTTTGTTTGTTACCTCTACCTGACCATTGGCTTGAGGGTGATAAGGGCTGGACTTCCTATGTTTGATTTTATATTCATTCATTAGTGCTGTGATCAGATTAGATGTAAACTGAGCTCCTTGATCGGTTACAAGCTCTCTAGGAACCCCAAATCTTGTGAAAATTTGTTCATACAGAAACTCAGCAACTTTGTTATCTCGAGCATGAGCCATAGCTGTTACCTCAACCCATTTTGTTACATAGTCTGTGCAAACTAGAATGTATGATTTTCCATTGGATGGTGGATCAATTAATCCTACAAAATCCATCCCCCATTTATCGAAAGGGGTGACTATGATCTGTGGATGTAGTGGCATTTCATCGGACTTAGTTGGTCTTCCCATACGCTGGCATTTGTCACATTTTCTTGTATAGGCCACAACATCCTTATATAATGTTGGCCAGTAGTACCCTGTTGTAAGAACTTTCATTGATGTTCTTTTTGCTGCAAAATGTCCTCCACATGGTTCATCATGGCAAGCATGCAATATGTCATAAGTTTCATCTTCTCTTACACATCTTCACATTACCTGATCAGCTCCAGTATAAAACAAACTATTTGCAATCCAGGAAAAGTTAAAACTTTTCTCTACTAATAACTTCTTTTCTTTTGGAGAAAAGTAGTCTGGTATTCTGTTTGCTGCTAGATAATTGGCAATGTCGGCATACCAGGGTATATGTGCAGTGATGGAAAACAAGTGTTCATCTGGGAACCTATCATCAATGATCTCATGTTCAACAGGTGTAGCTGATTGAAGTCTTGATAAAAAGTCAGCTACAACATTAGCTCTCCCTGGTTTGTCAATTATAGAAATGTCAAATTCTTGTAACAACAGGAGCCATCGTGCCAACCTACCAGAAATGGCAGGTTTGTTCATCAGATATTTGATTGCTGCATGGTCAGTATGGACGAATATCTAATAACCTGTGACATAATGTTTAAATTTATTCAAAGCATATACTACTACAAGCAACTCCTTTTCTATGATAGTATAATTGAGCTCAGGACCTTGAAGGTTCTTGCTGATAAAGTAAATAGCATGTTCAACTGAATTTTCTTTTTGATTCATAATTGCTCCTATGCCAAAGTCAGAAGCATCAGTATGTATGTGAAAAGGCAAATTCCATTTTGGACCTTGAAGAACAGGGGCTTTAGTATGCATGTCTTATGAGTGAAACACAGTGACATCAAAATTGAGGTGTGATATGAGTGAAACACAGTGACATAAAAAATTGAGGTGTGATATGAGTGAAACACTATGACATCAAAATTGAGGTGGGGCAATAGACACATGATGTGTGCATAGCTTGCCAAGCAAGGAAGCAGCATTGCACTCCATTCTTCGATGCACAAGCTTGGAGAGCATCCAAGGTATTAGAGCTAGTTCATGCAGATGTTTGTAGACCAATGAATACGACATCGGTCACTAGTGCCAGGTATTTTCTTTTGTTCATAGATGATTTTAGTAGAAAAATGTCGGTGTTCTTTCTAAAAGCAAAATCAGATGTCTTTAATGAATTTTAGAAGTTTAAGGCATTAGTTGAAAAGAGTTTGGTCATCAGATTGTAACTCTTAGTTCAGATAATGGGGGTGAATTCTGTTTCACTGAATTCACAAATTTTTGTGCTCAACACTTAGTTTATACCAGGAAAGTTAAATCTAGCTGATTCTGTTAAATCACCAAGAGGCTGAAAAACATAGCATCACTCGAAAAATTAATGTGGATTTTTTTATTGCCTTTGTACTCATAGACAATAGAAGACCAAAAGCTTGAGGGAATAACCTTTCTTTCTCAGAGAATACATAGGGATATGAACGAAGTCATAATACCGTCTGTAGTCTGTGTCAAGCACAAAGGAAACATTGGGCTCAAAATAGAGTGAAATAGGCTGGGCACTTGTTTAAAGAGATAGGGGTGTAACACATTTTATGACTTCCAACAAAGAAGATAAAAAGGTGTAACACATTTATATGTTAACAAAGCATAAAGTGGACTGACAATTTTACTGAAGTCTTTTATAAACCTTCTATAATACCCTACATGACCAAGAAAAATTTTGACATCTTTCTGTTTTGCAGGAGTTTGTAAATTCTGAATTACTTCAATTTTAGCAGGGTCAACCTGAATTCCATTTTTTGAAACATGATGACCTAGAACAATACCTTCTTCCATCATTAGAAAACACTTCTCACTGTTTAGAGACAAATTTTGCTCTCTACATCTTCTCAATACTTTTTCTAAATTTACTAGTGCTTCTTCAAATGTGACTCCATAGGCAGTGAAATCATCCATGTAAATCTCCATACATTCATGAGATATATCAGCAAAGATACTAATTACTGCTCTTTGAAATGTTGCTGGCGCATTGCATAAGCCAAAAGGCAAGACCGAATAAGCAAATGTTCCCCATGGACAGGTAAAAGTGGTCTTATCTTGATCTTCAGGGGCTATTTTTATCTGATTGTATCCACTGTAACCATCCAAAAAGAAAAAATATTTTTTGCTAGACAGCGAGTCTAGTACTTGATCTACAAATGGTAGTGGAAAGTGATCTTTTTTAGTGGCACTGTTCAATTCTCTGTAATCTACACATACTCTCCATTTTCCACCTTTCTTGGGAACAATAACTAAGGGAGAAACCCATTGACTGTCAGAGATTGGATAAATAAAGCCAGCATCAAGCAATTTTTTAAGTTCATTTTTAACTATTTCCCTAAGTGCTGGATTTACTCTTCTTTGAGGTTGTCTAATTGATGAACAATCTTCTTTGATATATATCCTATGAGTACAAACTCGAGGATCTATTCCTTGCATGTCCCCATATTCCCATGCAAAAGCTTTATGCTGTTCTTGTAGCATTTTTAATAGATCAGCGTGTTGAGACTGTGACAGCTTATTATTGATATTCAAACAATGACTTTGACACAATTCTATCTGCTCCATGAGATCACTCATAGAGTCTACAGGTAATTTTTGTATCTCCTGTGGAAGCAAATTATAAAAAATCGCTGGAAGTTTAGGCAGTGAATTTTCAGAATCTGGTTGCTGCAGGAAATATTGTAAATGAATATCATTTGGATCAGGTGAACCTTCTTTATCAGAGTTGTTCTGTAGAATTTGAAACAATAAGGCATCTTCACTCTGAAGTTGTGAGAATGAGTCATTTTGAATCATCATCAATTTAGCCAAGGAATTGGTTTCTTCAATTTCCTCCCCCACATCTGGCCAAATAGGTTGGGACAAATCTGGCTGAGGTCTAGCAGGAGAATACAGAGCCAATTTCTTTGTGGACTGCCCATCAGAAATAGTCATATCTCCAGAACGATATCCTATAAAAGCATCGGCAGTTGCTAACCATGGTCTACTAAGAATAACTAGATACCCTCCTAAAGTTGCCTTAACTGATAATATTGTGAAATCAGCAGGATACTCCCAAGATTCAAGGATGACAATTACATCTTCTACAATCCCATCAGGCTTAACTATGGAACTGTCTGCAAGCTGCAGGACTGTGGGTGTAGACCTAATGTTTGAAATGTTCAGGGAGTCCATAGTATGCTTTGTCATGAAATTAATGGAAGCACCTAAATCAATCAAAACATTTTTTACAACTTGGCCATTTACATTTATCTGTACTACAGGACTTCCAGGGTCAATATACTTTGGCATAACTACATTTCCCAACATTATATCAGCCAATTTTCCTAAGACATGAATTGTTTGAGGGTCCTTTTTCTTTCATCCAGGATTCTTTAAATAGGCTTCTTTAATAGCTTTTCCAAAAATAGGAATATCTTTAATAGCCTAAAATAAAGGAATTTGAATCTGCACATTTTTGAGCTGATCCATAATCTCAAAAGTGGGTTGTTCCATGGGTTTATATGCAGTACTTTGCAACCTCTGAGGAAAAGGTGGGTTATCTTGATTTTGCAGAATAGGCTCCTTAGTTATGGTATATGTTATTGGCATGTGCTCAGTAGGAACAACAGGTGTAGTAGGTTCTTCATGGGGAGGATCTGATATTTCAGTAATCTGAGGCAGTTTTGGAGCAGGTAAAGTAGTGCCAGACCTCAAATGGATATCATTAATGTTTAAGGCATAAGCTTGATATTGGTTGGCTTCGGCAAGATATGCAGGCTGGTGAGGTTTATTATTGGGGTTGGGCATTGGCTGGGCAGGCATAGGAGTTTGTTTCGGAGGTCCAGGATTTGTGGCAGTTACTGCAGGGGGCAGCATAAGGGCTTGTGGTTGCGGTTGTGGAAGCTGCAGGAATCCAGAGGATTGGTTTTGCCATTGTTGAGGGCCTCGCCATTGAGAATTTTGCTAACAATTTCCTGAAGGTGGGGTCCATTGCCCCTGTGGCTACTGCCATCCCCCTTGAGGGGGTTGCCATTGCTAGTTCTGATAATTAGGCCAATTTGGTTGAGGTGGGCTCCAGGATGGTGGTGGTCCATATGCATGTTGCCATTGATTATTATATCCAGAATAAGAATTACCAAAAGTTAAAGGGTCTTGAGGCATACCTTGTCTCTGGGCCCATGGTCTCCTTTGTGCAACAAAGAACACGTGATCATCATCTCCTTCTACTGGCTTAAAGTCAGTAGGTAGTTGTTTAGCTTCCAAATTAGCCACCATCTTGCATCTGCAGTCACGCTTTTTTTGTCTGCAGTATGGACAAAACTCGGCCAAAACTGCGTCAGCCTCCTCTTATTTCTTTCGAGCTTGCATAGTGTCCAGTTGCATAGCCATATTATTAATGATGTCCTGCTTGAAGTCAAATAGCAAATTTGTTATCTCTATTCGGGAAACTCCGCTAGAAGAAGACTTCCCTATTGTAGCATGATGACCTCTACCTTTCTTAACTATTGCTTGAGAGTAGTTAAGACATATTTTCTTTATATCATCCCAAGGCACCTGGGCTATATCACCTCCTCCTATCAGGTCCAGGGCATCTATACAAGCATCACTGATTCCCTTTAGAAATAGTAGTTTCTGAGAGTCCTCGTTGAGAGTATGGTTTAAGTTCTTCTGTAGTGCAAACAAGAATCTGGAAATGTAATCTTCCAGACTCTCATCCTCCTTCTGCTGAATTCAGAATATATCATCACCCTTGCTAGTGCTCTTACAATATTCCTTATATTTTTCAAGGAATTTTGTCTGCATGACCTCCCAACTATCAACTACACCTCTTCCCAGACTCATGAACCATCTGAGAGCTCCTTCCTTCAAGGTGGAAGGGAATAACTTCAATTTATGAGCGTCTGTGTTGTAGTCATAACTACGACAGAGGACATCAAATTCAAACAAAAAGGTTTCTAGGTCCTCTGTAACCAGGCCATAAAACTTTGGGAGCAAAGAAGAGGGAATGTTTTTAAGATTGTCAGTATCTCCCTGGGGAACAATAGGAAACTCAAATGTAGGAGGCGGATTATTGGGTTGATTATTTGCCATGTTTGGTTGCTGGAATAACAGAGCGAATGGATTTTTGTCAGGTTCGTTGTTAGCTGGGTCAAATAGTAGTTCAATAAACAGATTTTCAGGGATGAACCTTCCCAGTGCGTCTCTTCTTCTTCTATGCATGCAATATAATGAATAGTGGCTTGAAAAATCTAGGAAATTTTACTAACAAGCTAAACTAATGCCAAAAATGACCTTTGATAAACTCCTACCGAGACGCCATCCCTGACAGCGGTGCCAAAAATGATGGTCGCACCCACAAAAGGATATGAAAATCACAGTAAAACCTTTCCTGGGAATTGGGCATTCCAACAGGTGATCAATATCTCTCTTCTGTAGACGTTCATTTACTTGTCAAACCAGGGGACGTATACTTTAAATGGCGCAGCAAAATATATGCACTAGGAACTTATTTTGGTCAAATCCTAGCGGAAATACATACTGAAAAGAAATCCTACCTACGCTACAGGAAGGTAATGAAAAGCTTTTTAACTCAACTATGCTTTGATTACGATAGAAACCATAATAACTACAACTGAAACACAAACTATGAACTGGCCTTATGCTGCAGGAACAGACACAGTGATGGATTCCTTGTGCTACAGGAGCAATGTAAAGCTGAGTTTGTATAAAAACTTTAAAGATGAAAGCAAACTGAAGCTTAACAGGAAAGAACAACTAACTAACTAGCTACAGATACCTACTAAGTGGGCCCCCTTAGCAAGCATCTCCTGATTACGCAAATATGAAACTCAGAACTTCATCGAACTTTATTCATAAAAACAGAATGATATACATTGCTTTGTTGATATGGAAACTAACAACAAACTTTGCTTCTGGTTAAACAGATTCTGTCTTTCATTATCATCTTCATTCTTACATGACATCTACTATTCTTATTCTATCCTTCTCTCACGCAAGAGGAGAAGCTTTATTTAAAAACAGGGGAGCAACTAACTAACTAACTCCATAAAAAAAAGACGTGGAAGTAAAAACATATCCTCAAATCAAGGAACAAACTTCATGAATGAGTTTATGCGTTCAACCCGATCAGAGAGAATCTAGCACGTCCACTCTTTGTCATTAAAATTATTTCCCATGATTCAGTCAAAGAGTCTTTGCCAGAGCTTCCTCGAAGTTGTGCAAGAAATGGACTTTACTGCAAGGCCGAGATTAGCTGCGCTTGACTCAATCATTCTTCAACAACCTGCGAAACAAAAGGTAATAGGCAATAGAAAAGGTGTATCGCACATACACGATATCCATTCATTAATCACACATTTTAGATTTACTTCATCATTCAAAAACTATATACGATATACCAGTCATTTTAGGGAGTCAACGAGGCAATAAATGAAATCAAGTTAATCACAAAGAGCTGCAGAAATATAAAAGTTTCTTGCTACAGGATATCCCAAAAAGGTTTCACAAAGTCTGAACATCCATGAAATAACAAGAGTAAAGGAATTTAAAAGTTTTATCAAAACATCCAAATTATGAGCATTTTTTAAGCTCATCACTAATCATTAGGGATAAGAAGGTGGTCATATGAGTGATGATGTGGATGGGTGGTCACTTGGATAGTTGTAAGTGTGCAATCATTCCCACTCCAATTTAATGATCCATATTTTACCTTGTTCTATGTGCACAAAGAAGGAATATAATATTGAAATTTAGCCATTTAAAAGATTTTATTAGCTTGGTTAGGAATGAGCATTACAAATTCATGTATAGAGAAAATTTTCATTAGATTTCTTCTAATAAAAGAGTAGATTAAAGAATGGGGAAGGTTATTATTTTTTTATACAACTACAAAAGGCCATCAAAAATGGTGTTTACTCTATTAACTAGCAATCTATAGTGATGGGATGTTTCAAATCATTAAGACATCATGTGGTCCTAATGGTCCATATGTTATTATAATGGGTCATGTGGTGTTGTTAGGTGTTGTATGAGGTCCTAAGGGGGCACACATGGTGTTAGGACACAAGATGACCCCTTGGGACAACAAATGAGCCATTAGGACATCATATGGTCCTAATGGTTCATATGTTGTCCTAAGGGATCATGTGGATATTCTAGAGACATGACTTCACCAATTAATCTTTACCCACCATGTTGAGGAGTTTCCCTTTCAAACCGGCAAGTTTTTTTTTTTCAAATCTCTCAATAATACTATTCCAAAAGGTGGAGATGAGGGGTAATCCAAGATATGAGTCAGTGAGAAAAGCAATTTGACAAGCTAAAATAGTGATTATTTTCTCCTGAAGGGTGGAATTAGTATTCATGAAGAAAATATTACTTTTTCCATAGTTGACATGTTGACTCGAAATCTTAGCATAATTTTCCAAGGTGCTCTTCCACGGTCTAGCTTTTGAAACATAAGATTCTCCAAAAGTGATAGTGTCATCTAAAAATTTTTGGTGTGAGAATTGATCAAGTGTAGAGGCATCCCTGATCCCTTTAGCTTTCCTCCCCTTTTGAGTTTATCAATATTCCTACCTAAAACTTATACCACAATGATGAACAAATAGGTTGAGAGAGGGTTTCCCTGATGGAGCCCTTTATCACAAGAGAAATAGAATTTAGGAGAACCATTGAGGATGATAGAAAATTTTGGAGTAGCAACACATCTCTATCAAATTAAAAAACTTGACTTTAAACCCAATTTTTTTCAGAACCTCAAAGAGGAAGTCTGAGGAAACCTTGTCATAGTCTTTAGAGATTTCCAATTTAAAAGCCATGGATGTTTTCTATTTTCCATAGAGTGAATAAGTTCATGAGCAACAATAACAACATCTAATATATGTCTCCCTTTAACAAATTCCTTTTGGTTTCCTAATATCATCTTATCTATCAGTGGTTTTATTCTATTAACCAACACTTTTGAGAGAACTTTATAAACAATATTACATAGACTAATAGCCCTAAAGTCTTTCATAGAGACAACATTCTCATTTTTAGGAATGAGAGAAATAAAAGTGGCATTAAATTGCTTTAAGATTTTACCTGATCTGAAGAAATCCTTCATTGCCAAAACCCACTATTTCCAATGATCTTGGAAGAAGGCAAGGAGGAAGCCATTGAGACCTGGGGATTTGCATGGGGCAAAGGAGAACATAGCATCCTTAACTTCTTAATGAGAAAATTTTTCAATCAATTTCAATAAATCTTCTTCTGAAATAACTTTAGGGATAACATCCAATAAGATATTAGGGTCTTGAAAACCTCTTTAGACATTAGGATTACTTAGGATTTTGAAATTAGTGAATAAGTTCACCATGTCTTCTTCACCCTCCACCCACAAGCCATAGACATTAATAAGTTTTTGTATCCTATTTCAGGTTCTATGCTTCATAGTGGATTGGCGAAAGAATTTTCTATTTTTGTCTCCCTCATTCAGCCATTGTATTCTTAATTTTTGGTTCCAAAAAATCTCATCTTTCCTATTAAGCTTAATCCATTGGTTTCTTAGGTCAATCTCCTACTTATTGTCTTCCTCTATGGTAGTGTCCTCTTCAATCTTTTTCTGTATCTTGTCCAAATCAGAAATGATGACCTTTTTTTGTTAAATGATGTTACCAAAGGTGTGCCTGTTCCACCCTTTAACTTTATATTTAAGGCTTTTGAGCTTTTGAGCTATTCAACCATAAGTGTCCCACTGACTGAAGTATTCAACCATTATTCCACTAGCATTTTGAAATCAGGATGATGAGACCACATATTTTCATATCTAAAGGGATAAAAGTTGCGCTCTCTAGGTCCTTCCATAGATTGGAGAATAGCATTATGATCTGAACCCGATCTAGGTAGGGAGCACAGAGAAACAAAGTCATATTTTTCCCAGTTACCTATAACCAAGAATATGTCAAGTCTAACCTAAATCAAATTTTTTCATTGCCTTCTATTAGTCCAAGTAAATTTAGAACCAAAGAATTTTATGTCCATTAGCCCTATAGAGTAGAAAAAATTAGCTAATTATATCATGCTATCAGAGTAATCCTCACTACCACCAAATTTCTCAAAGGGGTAGAGAGATGAGTTAAAGTCACCTACAACCATCCATAGAGAATTCATTTGATTCCCAATGTAACTATTTAGAGAGTTCCAGAGCAAGGCTCTTGGGGATCTTCCATTTGGGGCATAAACATTTATAAGGAACCATTGAAGGTGAGATCTAAGATCCTTGATTTTAATAATCAAGCAGTTTTTAGCAGAATGAATTAGCATGCCCTCAAAGAAAGAAGGATTCCTGAAGCTGGTGATACCTCCAAATGCACCATCCAAATCACTATGAAGAAAAGAAGAAGTGGCCTAAAAAGACCACCTTCTTGAGGGTATCAATCTTCATTTTAGTCTCTTGAATCTTTAGGATATTAAATTTTTCTTCCATCAATGTACTTCTGAGCATATGTTATTTGAGATAGTTATTGAAACCCCTTACCTTCCAAGAAAGAATTTTCATTATCATAATTGCATAAGACATCTCTACTCACCTGAATAGAGATACTTCTTATAGACCAGAAAGCTAGATTTTTTTCTTATTATTATTTGAGAGATTCTATAGAGTTCTCTCTTTCCCTTCTTCTATCTCATAGGTTGCATCCTTCTATTTGGTGTCCTTCTATGATGGTCTACCTAAGTTGCTATTTCCTCCTACATCCTCGTTTTTCTTCTTTTTATTTTTTGTTGCCGTCTGTGTCCATTATTTCTCTTCATTTTAATCCTCTGATATCTAGAAATTTGGTTGAGTTATTAGGGGAGTGGAGGAGAATCCCAATATTTGGACATTGTTTTGAGATTTCCAAGCCCTTCATTTTTTTCTTCTTACAGGTCTTTGGCTAGTTTTCCCAGTTAATTTTTTTTTTATCTTGAGTTGATACTTTTCCTTCCTTTTCTATTACTTTATTCTTTTCTTTTTCTTCTCCTTTATTATATTTTTTCCCTTGAGAGTGTTCCATATCAATAACTATTTCATTTCCATTTGGAGTAACTTTGAGCAGTTGGTTTTATATTACAATATTCACAAAGGGTTGGGGTTCCTCAATCTGAGAACTAACATTAGACGAGCTAGTTGTGTGCTCATCCATTTTATTTTTCTTGTCCTTCTCCAAGTTGTTTTCAATTTCTTTATTAGAGAGTCCATCCACTCCAAGGGGGTCCAAATCTAGATAGATCTCATGCTTTTTACCTTGTTCCTCTTCCATGTATTTTTGACCCTTAGGGGGTTGTTGCTTCTAATGTTCAACTCTTCTTCAAGATGAGCTCAAATGACCATATATTGGATAGTTTGAACAAAAATCCTAGGCATTATCATACTCTATTTGTTGCACCTAGAAATCCATCCTCGAGAGTAGAGTCACCTTGGTTGCTAGTACTGTGTTGATGGACACATTAACACAAACTCTCATAAAAAACAAATGAGACTTTCTTTAAGTAATACTATCAATAGCTAATAAATTTCCAAAAGAGTTAGATATTCCCTTAAAAGGACCTCCAAATTCCAGAACTCAAGAGGTATACTTGGGAGATGAATCCAGTTGGTGGCCACAACTCCAAGATCCAACCAAGGGTCAAGATTTGGTTTCCATTTACATAGAGAAAGGTATTTGCTGCTACCATAGGCCCATGGACCATCTGTGAGGATACCGGCCATGTCCCAAGGATTAGTGAAGCTAAACTAAAAGAGGTCATTCACCATGAAATTAGTAGTGAAACTTCCTTTAAGTTTCCATTTTGTTGACACCCATTTTTTAACCAGTTCCAGAGAGGGGTGTAATGCTAGGAACTTTCCCACCAAAGAAAGGCTTGGTTCATCAATTGTTGAGTTCAAAAAAACATTGTGTACCTCCACCTAGTGTTCATTGACCACACACTCAACTTGTGGAGATGAAATTTCAGAGACTTTTACCATTGCAAGAGAGGGGGAGGTTGACAGAATGAATCTATAACTAGAGGGTCCACATGGAGAACAGGACATTCTCAAGACTCAAGGACTTGGGATTCTACCTATTGGGAAGCTCAAAGAGGAGCCCCAATCAAAGCAGACATCGAAGGCAGCAACAAGCAGAGTGCAGTGTAATGCAGAGTATAGAGTGTAGAGCGCCCCTATATTTTAATAAAAGCAATCATACCTATGTTGATTGATACTATCACTTTTAGCATTACAAATGCATTTGGCTATGATTTAAAAAAAATATATATATTGCAAATTAGAATTTTTTCTAGTGAAATAAATAGGTTTTGTAATGTCCATTAAGCATGTAGATTTTGGGCATGACACCATACATGAATAATAAACAATGTTGTGTTTATTTTCATATATTTTCATTTGTATTAACCCCATATCAAACCAAATGTTCCAAATATCCCAAAAAAATAAAAATACTTTAGTATTTTATTTTTCAAAATTAAAACCATCGTATGCCTTTTTATCTCACATAATGATAAATATCAATCTATTAAAACATCAAAGATGATGTAGGAAAGACAAATAGGTTTTACATATGTGATGAAGCATTTCCACTCTATGTATGTTTGTGTCTATAGACTTACCTCTTTACATTGAATATACTACTAGACAAAATGGAGCATGGACCACATTAGAAAACATCTATGTTGGTAAGTAGGATGATTTTATGGGCCATTAGTTGAATAATAAACTCATAGGTTATGTCCTACGAAATTTGATCTAAAATAGGGCTTCTATAAAATTTGAAGGCCATTACATTTCAACTAGAATAGTGTTGAATTATGAAAGACGATAAGAAAATGATCTTGAATATTGTTTCCAAGTTTGGTCCTAGCTATTTTGTATATATTTATGCATTATATGGAACAAAATTTTCCCTAGGTTCTACCAACAATATTTGTTTTGTAGATGATTTTTCTACAAAAATCATTGGGCAGTAGCATAACCTGGTTCTAATGGGTACAATTAAACCCTCCAAGTCACATCACTTTTTTGTAAATTAGAGCACAAATGAACATAAAGGGTTTAAAAACTAGGGCAAGAAAAAAAAAAAACCAAGTAGAGAGAAAAAACAATAAAAAAACCTAGTACTTCAAATGCATCTAATTAGATCTCTTCATGGAAAGGTGAACAACCTATGGAGGAAAAGGTCAAGTAATGTTGAGGGATATGGATGAATTATTTGTGAATCTAAAACAACTTGATTGATTAACAACATTCCAAATGTTCATATTACTATTTTCAAAATCAACAATCAACTCATATCAAGTATAAGAGACAATCTATAATAATACTTGAGCTTATATTATTGATACGATTCATTAATTTATCCAATAGAAAAGGACATGAAATTTTATTTGGTTAAAAAATAGTTAAATTGATCATTCATTTTGCTATAACTTTGGCATTCATAAATGATGTCTAAATAGATTGATCACTTATTTTATTAGAGATTATTTCACTTATTTTTAAGATCTAATTATAAAACCTAATTTAATCAAAAAAATTTAATTTAAAAAGTACTATTTCAAGAGCTACAAGAACGTAAATTTTAATATTTTTTAAAGAACCACCAGAATACACCCACCCATAATATATTTTGTAGTCTAACTTATATTTTTACACTATGAGAGGGTGTGATCTGATGACCTCATGATCATTTTCATGATGTCATCACAAAGAATCTCATGTTCTCTCATTTATGCTGTCATTTCAATGCAAATAACAAGTCTAAAATCTAGAAAAACTAATGATTCATGTTCTCTCGTTTAAAGTTCAACGATTTCATATCTCATCCACTAAGATAAAAGTGTAGTAGGTAATCTTAAAATTTGAAGACCGTACAGAAATGCAAATTAGAATGGGAAAATGACATGATAGGAAAATTACAAAAGCGATAGTAAATATATATAACGGTTTATCAAAACATGTGTTTGAGCGAAGTTGTCAAAAATGAAAGTAACAACACTTTTTTTTTGGTCGGTAAAGGCAAAGCCATATTCGTATTAATTAGTGTAAATACATATGATTACCACTGAATTTCAAGATATTCAAAAAACCTCTGCTCTTAAAGAGCACAAAGGTCCCTCCAAAACCAAAACCTTTAAACTTAAGGTTTAGCCATTTTTCGAACCATTTAAGGTTTGATAGTTTAGAAAAGCAAAAAACATAATTACTGATAATGTTCAAATTCAACAACCTAGATTCAGAGTTTTTGAACTTAAAATTTAAGTCGAATAAAAATATACAAGGATGACTGCATATCTAGTAAACTAAAGGAGGTACCCATAGAAAGCCTAGCTTGAAGAGGGAATGTTCGATTGAGGAGGTTGGTTCTTGGGACAGCCTCGACCTCTACTTGCTAGAGAGGTCCGACCATGGCCCCTGCTCCTGCAACCTCTGCTCGAGCCTCCTCTGCAACTCTATTCTGGTTTAGGATATGTTTCTGTAGTAAGTATAGGCAGAAACCATTCATCCTTGCAAAAAGGAACAGAATCTCCTCTTTCCCTTCAGCCTCCGGATCTTCACCTAAAAAATGCCATTTGAGGTAGCTCAGCCCTGCACTAGTGAACTTTCTGTGCCTATTCAATTCTTTATCCTTTAGGTTGAGAAGGAATGGGTAATAGTTGATGAGAGCTCCGTGAGCATTAAAAAGGATTCGATCACTAGGTCTAGGTGCACTAGAGTCGTGGATGGCCTTGTTCAGAATTTCTTGGAGGTCTTGAAGAATTTCAACTGGGAAGAGTTCCCTGGTAAGGTTCTAGATTAATTTCTTGGAAAGCTTCTGGTCCAGCAGAGATGCCACAAATCTGGATGAAATGCTGGTGTTGTCTCTTGGGTATTCATCTCTGCTCAAATGAGCGCTCCCCAGAATCAATTTGACTACTAGAAGAATTGGGGGGTCCGAGTAAATGAGGAGACGCTTGAGTCTCAGGTGCATAATCTTCCTGAAAGAAAGTTGGCGGGTAGAAGCACCAAGTGATATGGGGGCGTCTTTGCCAAAGCAAGAAATGGGCCTAGGATAAACACTCATAATAAAATCGAATGGGGGCTCAAAGACATGGTGACCATGAGCAAGGGAAAGCAAGAGGAGAGCCAAAGAACAACCAATGGAGCTGAAATGAAAAAGAGAAGCGATAAAAGGACTCTTCTGCAAGAAGGCGGGTGCACAACTCAACAAGCAATGATGGGGAAAAAGAAAGCAATTAAATCTCACGCGAAGGTGGCAGAGATTAAATGCTCAAATCAAGCCAAATCCATTCAAATGCAGAGGGAGAGATTATCCTACAGATAGCTCATGCAAGGACAAAGAGGCGATGCTCACCAGCTGGACATTCGTAGGTCCCGTATTAATGTTCTCGGTTTGTCTACTCAGCTTAATCGAACCCACCTTGCATCCCAAGGTTAATTGAATGGTTAGTTTGAAAAGGAAAGTGACTGTTGGTGTTAGCCGCTAAGAGGAGGGTGGTTAAGGAATTTTTTAATTTGATTTATGCATTCCTCTAGTCTGCTAGCAAGTAGTGTCTTGAACCTTATCTGATTGGTCTTATTAGCTTGGTTGATCTAAATTAGCAGATGCTAAGATCCCTATGACAACCAGTGAATAAAGGTTCCTAAAGTTGCAACTTTTGATAGAGCATCCACCTTTGCATTTGCTTCTCTATAAATATGTATTGCCTCGAAGTGTTCAAAACTGTTTAGGATTTCTAGAATTCTTTCCAATAAATCTTGAAGCCTCCAATTGGGGGTTGTCTTCTTCCTTATAGCATTAATTGCTATCTCCGAATCTCCTTCCACTGAAACATTTTTCATACTGTGGTTGATGCAGTCTTGAAGGCCTAATAGTAGAGCGGTAAACTCTGCTATGATATTAGTGTCTAGAGGGATTGGTTTTGCCATTTTCTCGATGATTGCTCTTGATTGGTCTCTGATGGCATAGCCTATTCCGGAGGGGCCTGGATTACCTTTGGAGGCCCCATCAAAATTTAGTTTCACCCAGTTTGGCTCCAGGGGAGGCCAGATTGCATCTTTCCTTTAAATTGAATTATGGTGAGAGAGTGAGGGAATAATGATTCCTTGCCAGTTTTGACTAATTTTCCTATCCCATGAAGAGAAAACTTTAGACTAATTTGGAGCAAAGGCTGTTCTTCTATTCATTGAATCCACTATTGCCAACTCTATTGAATTTAGAATTGATTTCTGATTTCTAGCTTTGCCTTCAAATAGCTTGCGATTCCTTTCTTTCCATATTTCCAAAATTAAGCATGATGGAGCAATTTCCATAATTTGGCTCAGTGAGCTCTCCTTTGTATGTAGAGGCTAGCTCTGGAATAGAGGCTTGATTTCATTCAGCAGGACTAAGATCAGTTACAATTTTGCACAAAGCCATCTCCAACATTTAGAGGCAAAGGGACAGGTCAAGAGGAGGTGATCCACTAACTCCGATTTGGCTTTCCAAAGTATACATCTAGAAGGTCCTTCATAGCCCATTCTTGTGAACCTATCTGCAGTTAGGATTTTTTTTTGGATTGCCAACCATACAAATATGCCCACTTTCAGAGTGATTTTGGAGCTCCAAAATATCTTGAGGGGGATATTGTGGTTGTTGACCTCTACTAGGCTAACCAAAATTCTATAACCATCCTTTGAGTTATACTGTCCTATTTTGGAAGGTTCCCAGATGAGAGAATCTTCCCCTCTTCTAGGGGTGATGTTTCTCACCTGTAGGTGAGCTAAAAGCTCTTCTAGGTCCTCCCTTGGAATCGAGAGGCCCTCCATTGATTTCCACTTCCAGCATAGTGTGATTGGTGTATCTACTATTTCCATGCAGTCTTTAACTCTGACACCCCAATTCTGTTTGAACTAGTTTTCTATTGCAGGGATATGAATTATATTTGCTAGGGGTGGATAACCACCCCAAGAGTCTTCCCAAGATAGGCTTGCTGAACCATCATGAATTTGAGATCAAGTTTCTACAAGAGATGATGAAATTCCATATTCTTGATCCTTTCAGAAATGACCCTGATCTGAGGATGTTTAGATTATTCTGATCTGAGAGATACTTTGTTGCTAGCATTCTGACCTAGGATGCATTTGGGCTTTGGATGAATTTCCATACTAGTTTGGCCCCCAAAGCTATATTTTATAATCTAAAATCCTTGATCCCTAAGCCACCCATTGGTTTAGGCTTAATAATTTTGTCCCAGGCTATTAGTGCAATCTTATGCTTCTCTTCAGTGTTTTGCAATCTTATGCCCTCATCTTCTTGATAATATAGGTGTTAGCACTAGATGTTAGGGATAAAATAGATAAAAGATAAGTTGGTAAAGCCAAGATCACTGCTTGAATCATGACTAATCTGCCCGCCCAAGAAAACCATTTGCCCTTCCAACCATTTGCACTGCTTTCAACTTTAATTTTTAAAGGATCCCAGAGTTTGGAGTTCCTCAAACCCCTATCTATTGGGATGCCCAAATAAGTACATGGAAGGCATCCTTCTTTGCAATTTAAGATTCTAAGAATTCTGGTTTGAAGTGAAACTAATGTTGAGAAGAAGAAGACTTTAGTTTTGTCCTTGTTTCTTAATTGGCTTGAAGCCCTACCATACATCTCTAAGATCTGAATTAGGTGTTTGGCTTCGTTTACATTTTCTAATCCCAATAAGAGATTATCATCTACAAATTGTTGATGGGTTGCTACAAAGTCTTTAGATATTTTGACTCCTTCTAGCTGTTGATTGGCATGACTAGCTTTTATGGCTCTTCCTAGAGCCTTTCCCATTATTATGTATAAGAAGGGAGAGAGGGGGTCCCCTTGCCTAATGCCCCTTGAGGAAGAGAAGAAACCCACTGGCTTTCCATTGACTAGTATTAAAAACTTGGGCATTGAGATGCACTCAAATACCTAATTTATCCAGTGCTTATCAAAGCCAAAGGCTTGCAATGTTTTACAAAGGAAACACCAATCTACACAATCATAAGCTTTTGTAATGTCTAGATTTATTATCATACCTGGCCTATTTGTGCTTTGAAGGGTGTGGATTGCTTCTTGTGCTACAATCACTCCATCCAAAATTGATCGGCCCGGTACAAACCCTGTCTGTTCTTCTGAAATGATGTTGTTCATGAGAGGCTTCAATCTGCTGGTCATGATTTTTGAGAGGATTTTATAGACTGTGTTGCATAGAGATATATGCCTGTAGTCTCCCAGATATTCTGCCTTCTCCTTCTTTGGGATGAGTGCTATAAAGGTATTATTAATCTTCTTGAGTATTTTCACTGACCTTCTTGAGCACTCTAAGGCTTTTGAGAGTTCCTTCCCTAAGATGTGCCAACATTTCTTATAGAAATCTATAGGGAATCCATCCGGCCCTAGTGCCTTACCAGAGGGAAGTTGGTTTAGAGCTTGAAGAACTTCTTCCATTTCTATTTTCCCATTTAAACTTTGATTCTGTTCCTCAGATATAATCTTGGGGATCCTAGACAATAGCTTCTTTTGGTCCTGAAAATGGGATCCTTCAATGCTATTTAGGAGATTGGAGTAGTAGGAAATAATCTCCTCTTTTATAACCTCTGGGTCCTCTGAAGTTTGGTTTTTTCTAATTTGTAGTTTAGATATCCAATTCTTGCTTCTTCTGATTTTTGTTACATTATGAAAAAACTTAGTGTTTTTATCCCCCATCCTGAGCCAATTCTCCCTTGATTTTTGCTTCCAAAAGATTTCTTCCTTGGAGAGGATATCCTTGTAATCTAGTAGTAGGGATCTTTCCTTCTGAAAAGATTCTTGATCCATGCCCACCTTGATAATCCTATCATTTAGGGCTTCTAGTTGCTCTTCTATGTGTCTTTTTGTTGAGAAGATGTTTTTGAAGTGCTGGGAGTTCCATTGAAGTAGTTTTTGTTTGACTAATTTTTGTTTTGCAATAAAACAAAAGAGTTTTGAGCCCTCAAAGGACTCTTCCTTCCACCATTTTTCTATCAATATCAAAAAATTTGGCTCTTTCATCCACATATTTTTGAATCTGAAGGGGGTCCTAGTTGATCCCTGGGTGCCTTTTAAAGTGAGCAGAATGGGATAGTGGTCCAAGCCTGAGCAAGAGAGAACGTTGCAGAGTGGGGTGAAGGGAAAGATAGAAAGATCCCCTTGCCAGAAGAATCTATCTATTTTTTTCACTATATTACTAAAGCCTTTCCTCCTGTTAGTCCATGTGTAAGAGTCTCCTAAATCTATTTCCAAGAGGCCATTCCTCTCAATCCAACTATTAAAATCTCGCTGAGCACTCCCTAGGCGAGTGATACCCGCCCTCTAATCTAATGCATTCGTGATAGCATTAAAGTCACCCCCAATGAAGACTTGTTCCTCAGATAAGGTGGTCAATACTCCATCCCAATAAGACCATGTCTGTCTCTTTTTGGAAGGGGCCATTGGGCCGTATACAATGATTATGAAGAAAGAAGTGTTCGATTGTAGGTGAGTGATTTTAACAAGCATCCAGTCCTTATTAGATGCAATACCTTCAGCTTTAATTTGAGAGGGCTTCCAAATTATCATTAGTCCTCCTGAGGAACCTTTTGATGCTACTGTAGTCTCCAAAGAAGATTGAAACGATGAGCTTATCCCATTCCCAAAGGCAACCACAAGCTTCTCTTCTAGTTTAGTTTCTTGTCATAGGATTATGTCTGCTCTGACCAAAAGAATCTGTCTTTTGATCAACCTCTTCTTGTTAGGGGCGTTAAGACCCCTAACATTCCAAGATAGGATTTTCATTGTTGTTCAGGAAGGGGATTTCCCTTCCCTACTTTCCAAAGATCCAATAGTTTGGATTGATTTTCCGCCATTCCATCCAAGGATCTAACCTCTATGAAATATTTTCTACCCTTCTTGGGAGGGGATGAGCCAAAATTCAGCTTTTCCAAGACCTCCTGATTCTGATGAATCCCTAGCTTTCTTTTCTCCTTGATCTGTGAGTAGAGCACTGCCAAGGGGTTGTCTAAAATTGCTTCCTGATCCTCCTCTCCTAACATGGCATTCTGTAGAAGGTTCTGAGCATTCTAGTCCAAAGGCAGATCTAGGCCATTTGATTCAAAGGGCGGGGATGAAAGGGAGGGGTAGGGGATTTTTGAAGATAGGTTGAGAAGGGGCTTGTGGTGAAGATAGTTTGAGAAGGGGGAAATTTCTCCCTTTGAAAGGGAAAAGTCTGCATTGGCTTCGAAGTCTTCTTTAAGATCCTCTTCTATAACCTCCTCCTCAAGCAATACTTTCAAAGGGTGAATATTTTTGGATTTTGCGAATTTAGCTATGCGAAAAGATCCCCTTAACTTATTGGACTTGAAGCTGCTTTTCCTTCTTGAGGCTTTAGGTGGAGATTGGGAAAAGATTTTAAAAGCCCCTCTGCTCAAAGCTAGTGTTTTTTTTTTTTCCCCAAATAAACTCCTAACAACCTTTTGGGAATGAGGTTTGGCAATCGGGGATAAGATGAGATGAGGGCTAGAGCTCGGGGAGGGGGGGGAAGCTAGAGGAATAGGGCTTTGGAGCAGGGAAACCTGACCTATAAGTTTGGTTCTCAAACTCAGACCACCGAAGGGGGAGAGGAGGACAAGGGGATCCAGAACCACTAAAGAAACCAGGGGAGGAGAAGAGACAATACTTGAGTACTGGCAAAATGACTTTGAAAGGGATTGGACCGGTATCTCGACTTCTGATTCCAGTGCAGTGTCCAGCTCCGAGGTTCTCTTTTGAGGAATTGGGCTCGCAAATTGGTCTGAGTGCTGAAGAGGGAGATTGATGACTCCAATAGACGCTACCAAAGAGATATTGTTTACTATTTGGTTTCTCAATATGCATTTACCAGGAGCTACTTTACCCAATCTAGTCACTTTTTGCTTCCATCTTCCTAACTCCAAGATGATCTTGAGCTCACTGTAGAAACCTTTGGACACTTAACCCGATTCTAATGGGTACAATTAAACCCTCTAAGTCACATCACTTGTTTCTAAATTAGAGCACAAAAGAACATAAAGGGTTTAATTTAAAAACCACGACAAGGAAAAAGTAAGAACCAATAAGGGAAGAAAAATAATAAAAAACCTACTACTTCAAATGCATCTAATTAGATCTCTTCATCAAAAGGTGAACAACCTATGGAGGAAAAGGTCAAGTAATGTTGAGGGATATGGATGAATTATTTGTGGATGTTAAACAATATGCTTGATTAACGACATTCCAAATGTTCATATTACTCTTAATGATTTTGAAAATTCACAATCAAGTCATATCAAGTATAAGAGAGGATCTATAATAATCCTTGAACTTATATTATTGATACTATTCATTAATTTATCCAATAGAAAAGGATATGAAATGTTATTTGGTTAAAAAATAATTAAATTGATCATTTATTTTGCTCTAACTTTGCCATTCATAAATGGTGTCTAAATAGATTCATCACGTATTTTATTAGAGGTTATTTGAGTTATTTAAGATCTAATTATAAACCCTAATTTAATCAATATTTTTTAATTTAAAAAATACTATTTCAAGAGCTACAAGAACGTAAATTTTGATACTGTTAATAGAACCAGCAGAATACACCCACCCATAATATATTTTGTAGTCTAACTTATATTTATGCACTATGAAAGGGTGTGATCTGATGACCTCATGATCATTTTCATGATGTCATCACAAAGAATCTCATGTTCTCTCATTTATGTTGTCATTTAAATGCAAAAGACAAGTCTAAAATCTGGAAAAACTAATGATTCATGTTCTCTCGTTTAAAGTTCAACGATTTCATATCTCATCCACTGAGATACAAGTGCATTAGGTAATTTTAAATTTTGAAGACCCTACAATAATGTAAATTAGAATGGGAAAACAAACAGGGAAATTAGAAAAGTGATAGTAAATATATAGGGGAAAGTACCCAGTAGTTGTGCACCCTAACTTCGCACTTCTCAAAATCCTACTTGGAGATTTCAAATCATTCCGATTTTTTTACAGCAGCTTACTTGGCAAGACCCCTGCTTATAACTAAGGTTTCAAGGCCACATCATCAAATATGATGCCACATCAGCATGCTTTTTGCCAAGGTGTCCAAAATAGCCCCAAAAAAAAGTGAGACAAATAGGCGTGCAAAAGAGTCCCCAATAGTTGTGCAGCTGACATGGCATCACCTGATTGGTTACTTTTTACAATATTAGTACATTTCTTAGCAACTATTGGTATATTTCCTAACAACTGTTGGTACATTTCCTAACAAAAATTGATATTTTTTGTTTCAAACAATAGGTTTTATTTGTTCAATTTTTGGAACAAAAGGTATCAACAACCCTCACAACAATTGGTACATGCTCAACTACTAGGTCCTTTCCCCTATAACATGTTATCAATGTCGAGCGAAGTTATCAAAAATGAAAGTAATGGCACAGTATACGAATTCATTAACTAAAACAGATTGTGTGGTAGGTGGAGGTTTGAACCAGGAAAAGAGGACATCGGTATACCCCCGACTTTTTTGTACAGCATAGGAAAAGAGGACGTTGGTAGAGATTAGATTTGAATGGCATACTGAGAAGAAGACAATGACATGGGTAGAGGAGAAAAAAGGAGTGGACTATAACATGAATAGATGAAAATGTTGATGGTCTTTGATTGGAGTGGAATACTCTAAATCACGATTGAGAAGTTTAGATATTATTGTATAGTGTCTTCACTATTGACATCAAGTGGTGTCCAATTTAATCAAATGGCAGAAAAATGAATGGCAAGAGCTGAGGAGATCAATATGAATTCCTTAGATCTTGCAGGGGAAATTTCTTGAATTTAAACACAACTTGCACGACTTAGACAAAACTGACAATTCCTACCGACTACTCTTCACTGTATTCCATTTTCTTTTAGATTGATGGAGATGGATTCCTAATTCCATCGATGACTAATTCCTGCTTGATGGTGGAGTGTGACATTATATATATTGTCTATGACTAATTCCTGCTAGTTTATTTTATACTGATGGAACTACATTCATTGAATTCCTTACCGATGGAAATAGATTCATTGAATTCCTTACCATTATGGCCGGCAGAGCCATTTAATTCTTGATGTGAATTCCCTTCATCTTGCACAGGAAACTTCTCGACTCTAAACATAACTTGCACGAAATGGACAAAACTGACAATTCCTACCTACTACCATTTAGTGTATTCAATTTTCTTTTAGATAGATGGAGATCGATTCCGTGAATTAGAATCGTTCTTACTAAAATGAATATGTGTTTCCTGTGCTGTACAGGAAAGTCGGCCGTCAGCCTTGACGAATGGCAAGCGCTGAGGAATTGAGGAATGGCAGTTGCTTTCGTCCTTGACAACAATACACAATAACACCTAATTTAAAAATCAAATCACAGGCAAACAACATCGCTCAGCATTTGTAAACATGTTATTTATTTACTCACCATCACTTTTGTATTTTTCCTTCATGTCGCTTTCCTATTCTAATTTACATTGCTATAAAGAGTTTAAATTTTAAATTTCCCTATTTCACTTTTATCTTAGTTGATGAGATATGAAATCATTGAACTTTAAACGAGAGAACATGAAGCATTAGTTTTTCCAGAATTTTAGACTTGTCATTTGCATTGAAATGACATCATAAATGAGAGAGGCATGAACTGTGAAGATGACCACGAGGCCACCGGGATTCACCGGCTCACACTGTAAAAATTTAAGTGAGAGAGCTAAAAGAATCATTAATTTAATGTTCACAACATTTATGAATACTAAAGATAGAGCAAAAAGAATGATTAATTTAATTATTTTTGAACTAAATAATATTTAATATTTTTTTTCATTGGATAAAATAATAAATGCCATTAATATATATATTTTTTATTGATAACATTTGACATTATGATGCTAATAGATGTGCCTCATGATATTATTTTAATGTGCTGTTAATTATGATGCTATTGATGAAATTTTTAATATAATGTTAATTATGTGATGATGTTAATGTAATAAATTTTGATATTATGATCTAACAATTTAATTGACTATGAGATGGATGTAGGGTCGACCATTGAACACAGACATATGAATGAGGAGAGGTCTCCTAACTCGTCGACATCAACCCAAGGAATGTGAACCTCCATACACATACATTGATGATAATAATTAAATTAATTAATTCAGAAATTAAAAACCAATTTAAAGGTTTTTAAATAAATGAAGAGGTAAACAAATTATAATATTAATTAAGTGCAAATTTATTAAAATTAAAATTTAAGCATATTTTGAAATTAACACGAGTTATAAAGTTACAAGAAGAGTTGAACTCACTATGACTCCAGTCTAAAATGTTGATTTGCATAATCAGTAAGTTTTGCCTTCGTTTCTGTCTCATAACTGGCTATTTTCCCTCACAAATTACTCACCACTCTAGTGCATCGAAACATTTTTCTATTCTAACTCTTTAATCATCTTCGTCTTCACTCAATCTAGACCCATGCATTATGGATCAAATCTCATCCTCACCCAGTATAGAGCAAGAAGAGCTATCCTTTATTCAGACATTGTAAATCGAATTTAGAAATCGTGTTGAGTTGCAGGAACACCATGACATTGCCCTCCATTCTCCACATTAAATTTTATTGGGTAATGTCTTTCGTATTTTCTTAATTTCCTATCTCTATTTTCATGGTCTATTTGCTTGGAATCGTAGTAAATAAACTTGATTTATTCATTCATCATTTCTATTTAAATCTGATTGGGCTGGTCGATGCATGATGTGGAGGGAAGGAAACTTATCAAAATCATCACTACCTTCGCAATGTTAGGAACAAAACCTTAATATTGATCTTCCTTAGGCTTTGTAGTTGGCAGAGCCGAATCGACTCTTATGTGGCATGGAGTATATCGCACCCCTTCCTTTCTCTGCTGGTTTTATTTGAAATTTACTTCATAAATTGGTCGAGCATTGATCTTGGTTATCGCTGCATTGTTATGTTTTTTCTTAATGGGTTTCTATTGTATTTTTTGTGCCGAATTATTCCTTGACATCACTGCATACAAATTAAGTATTGACCTTGATATCTTATCACTGACTGCATACAAATTAAGTATTGACCTTGATATCTTATCACTGATATCCTTTCTCTGCTGGTTTTATTTGAAATTTACTTCATAAATTGGTCGAGCATTGATCTTGGTTATCGCTGCATTGTTATGTTTTTTCTTAATGGGTTTCTATTGTGTTTTTTGTGCCGAATTATTCCTTGACATCACTGCATACAAATTAAGTATTGACCTTGATATCTTATCACTGAAGTTAGTATTTGTTTCTTTTAAATGATTGAGCCTGGTCGACTCAAGACGTGCATATGGGAGGACTGATCAAAACCAATCGCTATACCCTCCCAAGTGCTAGAAATAAATCATCATTTGAATTCAATAGCTAATCAATTCAACTCTTTGTTGTCTGAGATTTGTACTAAGTCGATTCGGCAGATAAAGTCTTAGGCTAATTCGATTCAATTCTTTCTTCTGCTAACATATAATTTATCCTATCTCCATGGATTCTTTGATTTTTAATTAGCTATTAGTAATTTTGTTGATTTCTTCTCGCTGTAAGATTTGATCAGCTGATTTGATTTCCACTCATAAATCTATAGTAATTGTGAAATTTTGTGATGAAACTTATCTTTTCTTTAGTATTATTGTGTAGGGAAAAAGCAAGACCGGGTATCTAGGACCTAATCCCACTTTAGCCAACACATTGGGAATATGAAAAATCCTAGGGAGATAGCTCACTTTGGCTACTTCTTGTGAAAAAGAGAGAGCAAGGGATTATCTCTTAGGGTTTCTATTCGTCTTGTTGTATTTGAAGATAAGATGTGAAAGATTGATCAACTAGACTAGGAGATGAAATGTGATGCACATATGAACAAAAATTACAGAAAATCACAGATTTAAAACTGGCATACTGAAAGAAGAGAAGGGGGGAGGGGGAATTTGAGTGTGTACTTGATGCTGAAAGATGGACCAAACTGACCAGGACCAGGGCGCCACACACCTATCCCTGAGAATTTGACAAACAGTTGCAACTGAAGGGATGAAATCTTAAGATCTTGAGCCTATACCCTTTGAAAAAACATTAAAAATGTTGGGGACTAGGGTGCCATGCCCCTGTCCTGAGTAGGACTAGGGTGCCACACCCCTATCCCTGATGGATTTGGGACAGTTTGAGACTTTTGGGCTTTCCATGTACCTTGTGTTGGTCTGTAAGTCCTCCGAGGTACATGTACCTGCACTGTAGCTGAAAAGAGAGGGTTAGGGTGGCTATCTAGGGTTTTGACTCAATCAAACCCCTTTCTTTGTGATTTCCACCTTCACAAATAGCCGATAATATATTCAAAAGGTGTGTGCTAGAATCTTGCATGTATATAAGATACTAAAATGATGAATGTAAACAATCTAGAGCAACACCAAAGAGTAAACCCCAAATTCTTGTAATTGACAAACTATATGCTCTAAATCAATGATGCAAAGTGGTCTAAAGCATGAATATAAATATGTAAATTTATGTAATGAATCTCATACAAAGACATGAAAACAACATGAAATCATACCAAACCCCAAGGGAGGGGTACAAGCCAATTGTGAGTTGGTGATCTCCTATTATTATTCAATGGCTTCACGGCTCCTAATTGATGATTAATGATTGATGAATGTTGTTGAAGATGATATTTAGGCTTCTTTTTCACTACATAGAAAGATCCTTATGCTTGCTAGCTCCTTTTTCGTAGCTTAGATCTTAACTCTTATATCCTTTCAAATGAAGAAAGAGAGCTCTTATGTATGAAACCCTAGATCTTAATTTTATCTTTAGGCTGACCTAGGATTTGAATTTCTTGCCAACCTTTTGGGGTTAAGCATTATAATATCATAGAATTATGCTCTCGAAAATTTGGGAAAATTGTCGGGGACCGTGTGCACTTTGCACATGGTCTGACCAACTTTTCACCAAAGTTTAAGGGTCGTTAAATATGACGATATTAGAGAGAGTCCCAAAGTTATAGCTCACTTGGAGATACTTTGATTTGTGAAATCAGGCCTTAATGGTTGAAATAGGACATAATTACGGTTTATGATTTAATGATTTATTGGAGGAATAAAAAAAAAAGGGGCACACTTAGGGTAAAGGGCCCAATTTTATGATGTGGGGAGTCATGAAATATGACTTTATATTTAATTACATTAATTAATTAAATTCTTAAATGGAAATTACAATGCAAGATGCAAAAACTCTAAGGTGGGTGCTAAACTAAGCATAGAATTGTACCACCCTAGAAAGGGTTTACAATTTACGATGCTACATTTATCCCCCACTTTCGTGGTCATATGACACTACATGCATATGCAAGATAAAGTATAGAAAAGAAAACATAATCTGAAAAAAGGATGTATCCATAAGTTGTCAAACGAAGCCCAGTATGGTATTTGTCGTACATAGCTAGGAACCACACCCTATAAAATCACATTTTAGATCACAAAACACCTAGTGCTTAGTAAAGAAGGTGATGAAATTTGTGGGTAACTATATGCCCCCTTGTTTCGACTTGCTAATTTAGTGATTTGAAATAGGGTATCATGTTTACCACATCAATTGTGAAAGAATATTGATGACAAATGCTCACAAGAAGATTTGATACAAGATCAAAAACTAATGGAGAATCATTTGGTAAGAAAGAGGACTAAACCTTAATTCTGACACAATAAGTACGATTAGAAATCTCTTGAGGAGACTCATAAAGAGATCTTTATTCATCACTAAGATTTCCTTATGAGGGGGATGAGTGTTGAAAGAAGTATAAAATGATTTAATTTAGGTGAGGTCATAATCACTACTAAATATAGCATTCACATTGATAGATGGTCATTTAGATGCTTTGGTGGGCTTAGAAGGATCATATCCAAGTCCAAATTAAGCTTCATGTGTGTTATGTTGTAAAGGAATTTTAATTCATTGTTTATTTGTGCCATAACCATTTCCATTATAGCCACTCTAAGCTAAAATGTGAAACCATGACCATAAAGTGATGCGAAATCAGAAAGAGATGGTTGTGCCTCATAGGTCTCAATGCTATATGAATTAGAGGAAGAATCCGAATAATTATTTGAATTAGAAGTAGCCACAAAGTGGTTACTTATTTTCTTAGACAAAGTCGGTTTCTCTTTAGGTTCCTCCTTAGATTTCCTCTTCACAGTCTTATATTTTTTCCAAGATACTCCATACTCAACTACAAAAGTAGGGTTAAAGTCTAGAGATCCCCAATCATCATCTGAGAGCACTCCTTCAGGAGAAAAGATATCCTTGGGAGGAGATTTCAATTGAGTAGAAGAATCAGGAGTACTAGAAGGACCAAGATCATTAAAGGAAATGGATGTATTTGAAGTAGGAGGATTAAGAGAGTAATGGGAAGTATTTGACAAAGAAGATCCATATTTTAATAGAGATTGATGATCGGTATCATCTAAGAAGGTGTATGTCTTATTGTTATAAATGAACTTGACTTGCCTATGCAAAGTCGAGGGGACATCTTGCATGCTATGAATCCACGGTCTCCCTAATAGAAGGTTATATGTCAAATTACTAGGAATGACATGAATAGGTGTAGGTAAAGTAATAGGACCTACTTGAACAGGCAAGGTTATGACACCTAAACATTGTTTAGAAACATTATCAAAAGCTCGAATAAAAATAGAAGTGGGTTCGATGAGAGAATGATCCAGATTAATCTTATCCAATAAGTTCACACCAAAAACATTAAGGACATATCCATTGTCCACAAGGGTTTGTCTTATAACATTATCGTTGATAATAACAACAATCATAAGAGGATTAAATTGATGTTGGATTTCATGAGAAGGTAACTCATCTTGTGTGAATACAATTTGACCTTTGGGTTTATTTGTAGGATCAAAAAAAGAAGCCATGTTTTTAGATGTCACAACATTTGGGACATCAAAGTTTTTCAAATCATCTTGTAATATCCAATGATAAGGAGGTGAAGTTTGAACCAAATCCTAAATAGAAATACTGGTAGGGGTACCATTAAGTTGTTCAATGAGATCATACTCCTTACTAAGATTCTATGATATACGAGGTACTTATGGAAGAGTAGGTTGAGAGGGAGGAAGTGAATTTTGGATAAGTGGAAGAGGATTAGGTTGCCTATTATTTCCTGTGTTGTAAGTATGAGAAACCATATGATAACTCTCTTTGGTGATTTTCTTAGCATACTCATAAGGGCTCTTAGTAGGATAACTTCCTTGTATAGTAATAATAGGTTTCTTACAAGTGCAAAAAGAATCATTAGCATAACCACCTTGAACCACTAAGATAGGCTTAAGTTGAGAATTTTAAGAAGGACAAGCACCTTGAACTATGAAGAGGGGTTTATTAGGTGTTTCATTCACATGTATCAAAATTATTGAAGATGGTTTAGGAATATCAAAGGTTTACTTATGAATTTTAGAAGAAGAATGGACAAGATTGTTGGAAAAATTTTTGATAGTCTCTTCTTGCACTAAAATGTTATCATGGATAAGATCAATTTTAGGAGATAGACTAGAAGTAGGCATTGATGTTTTAGAAGGAGGGGTATTTGTAGGAAAGTTAATATCATCCTTTATCATCAAAGGATATACAAATAGACTCTCTAGGAGAAGGATAAACATTACTCTCCAAAGTTTCACCTTTGATAGGGAGACCTTGGAAAGAGATGTTAACAATCTCTTCTCCAACTAAGGTATCCTTATGAGTAAAACCTACTTGGGGAGAAGGAGATTCCTTACCTTTAGAGGAAAAATTATTGAGATTCATGGAAGGTGACATGATATCAAGAGAGTTACTCTCATAGGGTAAATAATAATCAACACCTTCTTCTAATGGTTCATCCCAAATAGTGAGATCACTGAAAAAAGTATTAGAAATATCTTGCACAAATATGTCCTTATTGTTATTTCCAATTTTGGGAGAAGGGATAACATTGTTCATTAATTATTCATCGTTAGGAGGGAGAGCATCACTACATGTGTTTAAATCATATTCTTGCCTCAAAATATGTTCAATAGGATATTTAGGGGAGAGAGAATTAAGGAAATTGATTATTATTTCATCTTATTTTTCTAAGGAATCTTTATGGGTAAGACAAGCTTTGAGGCAACAAGAAGAATTTATCATTAATGCATCATCTCTAGTGGGAATTTTGTTGAAGTCAAAAGAGGAAATTCCATCACTAGGAAAAGTAGGGACAATACCATATTCTTGCACAAAATGACCCTCATGAGGGGAGTATTCTTTAGGAGGGAGATGAACATATTTCTCTAAAGATTCATGATTAGGAAGGAGATCTTTGAAAGAAGTGCTCATTATCTCTTGTTGTGCTAACATGCCCACATTGGTAAGACCCAATTTAGGAGAAGATAAGTAAATTTCCATCAATACCTTTTTACTTAGAGAGGCATCATGTAAATAAGGTAAAGTAACATTAAGAAAGGTGTTTATGATATCATCCTCTTCCTCTAAGATAGCTAGATGGAAAGGGCACATTGTAGGAGAATTGTCAAGATCACTCTTCAAATCTTCATCCTTAGAGCACGAGAGAGTTTTGAAGGGGTTGGTAACAACTATTTTAGGAACTAAAATGTTGTCATAGATAGGAGGACGTTCTTTAAGAGGTAAAAATTAATGCAAGGGAAGCTAACCCATTATAACATTTATGAAATGAATGCATCATGACAACAATCTTCCTCTTTCAAATGATCATATGCAAAATAGAAGGAAATGTTCAATTTTAACCAATGCAAGAACTATAAATGTTGATTTAGAAAATAAATTTTTGGAGTGAAATCTATTCCTAAATCAGATTTGAAATTAATGATCCAAATTAAGCTATCCACAAGTTCAATTTTGAATTGAAAAATTAGAGTTTTAACAAAATTGACCTCTACATTTTTTAAATTTGAAAGGAATCAAAAATTGTAAATGTAAATTTGAAATTGAAATACAAAAAAAACTCAGATCTGAAAAAATAAATCAGAATTAAAAAAGATTGTATTCATGTTGGGTTCACCAAAATCTAGAGCGGAAAAATTGAGACTTGGTAACTAGGACCTAATCCTACTTTAACCAACACATTGGGAATCTAAAAGAGCCTAGGGAGATAACTCACTTTGGATACTTCTTCTGTGAAAGAAAGAGCCAAGGATTATCTCTTAGGGTTTCTATTCCTCTTGTTGTATATGAAGATAAGATGTAAAAAATTGATCAACTGCTTAGGAGATGAACAATGAAGCACATATGAACTAAAATTGTAGAAACTAATAGTTCTAAAACTTAGATCCTAAAAGAAGAGAAGGGGGAGGAATTTGAGTTTGTACTTGACTCTAAGAGATGGAACAAACTAACTAGGACCAGGGTGCCACATCCCTGTCCTTGAGAATTTGACAGAAAGCTACAACTGAAAGGCTCAAATCTTGAGATCTTGAGCTTGCACCCTCTGAAAAATCACTAAAAATGAGGGGGACCAAGCTACCACGCCCATTTCATGGGTAGGACCAAGGTTCCATTACCCTTGTACCTAATGGATTTGGGGAAATCTAAGACTTTTGGGCTTTCCTTGTATCTTATGTTGATCTCTAAGTCCTCTAGGGTACCTATACCTGCACTGTAGCTGAAAAGAGAGGGTTGGGGTGGTTGTATAGGGTTTTTCCCTAGTCAAACATCTATCTTTCTTATTTTCACCTTCACAAATAGTCAATAATGTATTGAAAATATGTGTACTAGAACCTTGCGTGTATGCAGGATCCTAAAATGATGAATGTAAACAATCTAGACCAACCCTAAAGAGTAATCCTTAAATGCTTGTAATTGACAAAGTAAATTCTTTAAATTGATGATGCAAAGTGATCTAAAGCATGAATGCAAATATGAAAATTGATTTAATGAAGCTCATACAAAGACATGAAAACAACATGAAATCATACTCAACCCCAAGGGAGTGGTACAAGACAATCATTAGACAGTGATCTATTATTCTTCAATGTCTTCAAGGCTATTAATTGATGATGAATTCTTGATGAATGCTTGATGAATGTTTTTGAAGACTCCCCATAGGCTTCTCTTTCACTACATAGAAACCTCCTTATGCTTGCTAGCTCCTTTTGCCAAAATCTCCTTTTTCATAGCTTAGATCTTATTTCTTAGATCCTTTCAAATGAAGAAAGAGAGCTCTTATGTATGAAACCCTATATCTTAATTTCATCTTTACACCAACCTAGGATTTTAATTTCCTACCAATCTTTTGGGGATAAGCATTAGAATATCATAGAATTATGCTCCCGAAATTTCAGGAAAAATGTCGGGGACTGTGTGCACTTTGCACATGGATCGACCAACTTTTCACTAATTTTTCAGGCTTATAAAATATGATTATATTAGAAAGAATCTCAAAGTTACATTTGATTTAGAGATGTTTTTATATGCTAAATCGGGCCTTGAAGGTCTAAATAGGACATAATTAGGGTTTATGATTTAATGATTTATTGGAGGAATTAAATTAAAAGGGGCACACCTAGGGTAAAGGGCCCAATTTTATGATGTGGGGAGTGATGAAATATAAATTTAGATTTAATTTAATTAATTAATTAAATCCTTAAAGGAAAATTACAATGCAAGATGCAAACAAACTAAGGTAGTTGCTAAACTAACCGTAGAATTCTACTACCCTAGCAAGGGTGTACAATTTACAATGCTATAATTTGTAATGTCACCAAAATGTAATGGTGGGTGAAAAATGTGTAAATGAGAGATCAAGAGGAAAACTACCCTTTCCTTCCAAGGAGAGATGAGAGTTTCACTATGAATCTCCCTTCAAACACTTTTCTCCTATTAGATTAGAAGAGGGGGGGAAATTTATTAGATTCAACCTCCAAAGAAGAAGATAGAATTCTAAATGAAATGGGAATGATAAGTTACTCCCCTCTTCCTATTTGACATGGAAAGGAATTGATTGAATTATCTATTAAGACTAAGTGCAAAAGTGACAAAGAACTGATTATAACTTGAGATTCGTGTATGGGATGAAGTTGTGCACCTGGATCTGGCAATAATTTGTCAAGACAAAGTCACCCTAAGAATTTGAGGAAAAGTTGTCTGGACAATGGCGGGAATGTACATAGTCCTCCAAAAACTCCTTGAAATTAAAAGGGTTTTTCCACCTCTATAAATGAAGTCCAAACCCAAAAGTACATCTATGCAACTACAACCTACACACAGAAAAGAGAAGAAAATAGGTTGGTATTGGGGGTTTGCCTTGAGGTCAAGCACTAGTTTGGGAATTAACCAAGTAATGAAAGAAAGTACTTGCAAGTAAATGTAAATGAAAGACTGAAATGTAAATCACCTTAAGGGAGGTTGTAATAGCAATGTTCATAGAAATTATTGTATGGAATTGAATGTTGGAATCAATCTCCTCTTCAATGGTTGAATCCTTGACTTGAATGCAACACCTAGCCTTGAAGGGACACTTGAGAATACACAATGTTGGAAAGAAATGATTGAATGCACTTGAATGATTGAATGTGTGATCTCATGTATCTATCTTATGTCATAATAAAAGGGGAAATGTGACTTAAATACATGTTAATTAGGGTTAATGAAACTGATTTTCATCACAGGCCGACATCGAGGAAGTTTTCCCACTCATTGCATAGCCTACAATGCATTATTAGGGAAGGGTCTTGCCCTAAAATAGGGTTGGGACAAGGGTGCCATGCTCCTATCTGGGGAGGACAAGGGTGCCACGTGCATTGGTGATAACCTTTGTGTTATGCACACCATGTTAGTCATCACATTTTTCTAGCAGGGCATAGAGTGCATCTTTTATTCTACCTGGGCTCCATTTTTTTAATTTTGTGTTGATCTCTCCAACTGGTCAAAGTCACTTAAGGGTCACTTGTTGGAGGGTCCCTTATCATCAGCGAGCTAGTCTCTTGTTTGATCCTACCAAATGGTAGGTGATGGCAGTGGTCAACTACTTGGGACTCAATGAGATGAGCTTCTCTCTCCCACCAAGTGTCAAGTTCCTTTTGTGTCTGCCCTAGTGGATGGGTTAATACCGACGTGGTAGGTTCTCAAAGATTAGTGGGGTGAGGTTGTTAGCCTGACCAAGTGCTGCTCTCTTCAAGATCTCTATGTGGTGCCGATATGGTTGTGGTAGGATCAGTGTGATGTGGAGGTCTTTGGCTTTTCAATCGAGCCTCAGTGGAGAAAAATTTTATGCCCAGGAAAGTGCTGAGCTCTTCTAGGTGGATATGTGGTCTGACATGGCCCTCATGGTGCATCTTCTTGGGGCTCAGCCAAGTGTGCTTTTCTATCTTCTTGAGGGTCGAGTGACCATGACTTGGCTGACATGTCGGTATCCCTTTCATCGGCTTATGGGTGGTGTGGTCTTTTGGGCTAGTGCTCAGACCTCGGTGAGGGCCCTCTTCCCATTTGACTAAGTGTCGAGTTCCTTGGCGATAATTTTTGTCAAGCCCATTTTCTCTATCATCTTGGGCCTGCTACTTGGCATGATCTTGGCTGCCCATTTTCACTTAAACTTTCGATCAGATGACTGCGTTTTAAAATTTTATTGAGACTAAGGGGGGCTATTGGGGAGAGATCCCGCGTGTCCATCTTCATGCAAATCTCTTAGATGAATGAACAGAATTCAAATCTTATAGTGGCTAATAACATTTAAATCTTTTATGCAGGGTGGTTGTCGACTTGATGGTTGAGGTCCTTTTTTGCTTGGTCGACACCCCAAATTTGACCTATTTTACATCAAACTGCCAGGGATCATCTCCATAACTTCTGATGTGACTCTGAAAGCCTAATTTTGGATGCCACCATTAAGTTGCAATGTGGATTGTATACTTTTGTTCTATAGATGCCATCTCAGATGCATCATTTGGAAGGATTTTGCATGCCATCAGATCATTCTCTAATTTAATCTTCCTCTTAGATATTTTTGTAACCTAACTTTTGATGGGGTTAGGGTTTTCAGTTGTGGTTTCATTTTGAGTTATGCCTCAACTACAAAGGTGATTATTGTATATTTCCTAAGGATATTCTCCCTTTTTTCTATTTCAATAGTCTATGACTTCTGCAACTATAAATTACCTTGCCCTTGCATTAATGAAGTTTTCTTGTCTTACCTATGTTCAGTCTAAACATATGTGTGAATCCTTTTACCTCTTTGTTTAGATGTGTTTTCTTCTTGTTTTCTCAGCATCTGTGATAGTGTTGGCTCCTCTTAGAGTGGCATCTAAGAACTTTTCTCATTCCTCTTGTCATTATTAAGATTTCCAGCCTTGACTCAGTCTTAGAAAGCTAGATTTGGATAGAAGGTAGTGTATCTTCTAGGTAGTTTCATTGATATTTTGTACAGCTACAAGTGGGGAAGAGATAGCATTTTAGTCTAGGTGTAAACCTTATTTCTCCTTATCTCAGGCATCCCCTCTTCCTCCCTTTTCCCTGTTAGAACAGTAGTTTAGGATTTAATTATGTTGAGTTGGTCTAACACTTGCACTCAGATTGGAAAGAAGGTCGACCTTCTCCAAAGATTCAACCTCACCTTCGACAAGTCCCACACATGGAAGATTGTTTCAACGTTGCACAAGGTTGATGATCAAGGTTGTTCATCAAGTGGGTTCAGCTTTTATGACAACAATTTCTAGCAGGGGTGGTGGGATAGACAATTCTACATTTTTGCTAGGGATTAAGTGCTTCTCCTAGCAATTCAGCCTTTGGAGGCAAACATTCAAGAACTTAGTGACTCTCTAGACAAACACACGCTCTTTTTCAAGACCAACTTTCATTTCACATAAAGTTTTCAATAGGCAGATCTTATAGAGGCATTTTTATTTGATAGTATGAACTTTTAGATTTTAGAAGAAGAGGGAGTTTCTATTTCTCATGGAAAATCCCTAGAATACATACTTTTTTCACCTTTAATGGTGGCAACCCCTTAGCTCTAACCCAAAAGAGTCACATCCCAGTTGCAGCCCTAAAGGCCATACCACCTTTTGTTGCAGAAACCTTTGTCACCCCTAATGAGCATATTCGGGATGTGGCTAGCATTTGCTCTGTTCTTGACATCATAGAAGATAATGTTGTAGAAAGACTCCTAGCTTCATCCTTCAAATGAAAGGCCCTACAATGGTATAGGTGTTTACCCTCTAACTCCATTCATAACTACGAGGAGTTGGGAGAAAAGATATTGAAATACTTGAGGATAAGAGTTACACTTTGTCATTGGTTGAAACTAGTAACCATAAAGATGGCCCCATATGAGTTCATGGAAGACTTTAACTATAGGTTTCAAAAGATGTAGGATGAAATCCCTGCTTTGGTCAAACCATCTACCAATTGTTCCTTCTTGTACTTCATCAGGGCTCTAAACAATAACATAGCTATGATGATACAATCAATGGGTGGGGATAACCTTCCAAGAGCTTATGATACTGCTATCAAGGTAGAAAGGTTTTTAATTCAGGTTGGAAAGTTAGCTCATATGGTTCCAATGCCCTTGTTCCAAGAGGGTCCTACACAATAGCCTACTTTGGTGCACATACCAATAGCACCAACATCCCAACCATTCTGACAATGAATTGGTCTTAATCAAGAGGCAACAATATTACAGTAGAAGACCTTATCAAACAAAAATTCAAGGTTATCACAAAAATAGACCCAATTTTCAAGAGCATAACCAATGGACACACTTAAACCCTTTGAATAGCCTAAAACATGCAACTGCAAGTAGCTCAGGAATAATTATCCCTATATAATATAATCATGCTACTCAGGCCACTTGTAGGAATTAGGATGCCTCTCAAGCCTTAGTGGCACAAACAAATTTTGTTTTTTCAAACTGGTAGGAGGCAGATCTTTGCAATGTTAGCCAATCAGATGCCTCCCCTGTGGCTATCAAAAAAGTTAACAACAAGGAGGAGGTTGTTTCTCATTTTGGGATGAGCTTCCTTCTTTCTTTGAAGAGGAGGATATACCTACAGCTGAACTATAGCATAAGGACACTCCTGCTCTCTATAATTAAGAGGAGTTGTTGGATATTTCCTTTTGGTATGACCCTGAGGGTTTTTGCTCAAGTTTCGACACTGAGGTGACATCTTCTAGTTAGTTGAATCAATTTTTGGGAACATAAGACCATCTCATCATCTTCAAAGGCCACTTGAGAAAGAAATTTTTTATCAAAGTTATCTAAACCTCATTCTTTGTATTACTTATGCCCTCTGATTCATCCCCACTAGCACCCTCTTGTTCTTCCCCTACCTCCTCTAAATCATCATCCTCTAATTCATCATTTAAGGAGCCCTTATCATCCTTAGGGGTAAAAAGTCTCTGCTAACTTAGGGGAAGCGTCTTTCAGTTTAAATTTCTCTTTTTTCTCCTTTGTTAGGAGGTGAGAAGAGTGTCTTTCCCCAAAACTACCCTCTCGTTTCTCATGTTCATGCTTGGTGTCATCCTGCTCTCTGGAGCCATCCATGTCCAAATTAATTGTAATATGGTTTTTGTTGAATTCTTTCCTAGTTTTGTTTTCTTTAACTAGAATATTTTTGGGGGGTATCAACTTAATAGTTTTTAGGGGCAATTTTTAGCAAGGAAACCTAAGGGATTTTGAAATAGTTTCATCTTTGGGTTTTTTTCACCCTTTCTCTTTTAAGTAGGGGTTGGCTCGTCTATTAGTAAAGGATTGGTTTCAATAATCTTAATTAGGACAGAGGAGTGAGGGGCATTATCCATGGTCTGAGAATGCATGGGAAGGCTATGAAATCAACTATAGTGGGGATAACAGTCAAGGCATATCGGTAAAGGGCATAAAGAAGCCCTTGATAGAGAAAGGGGAAAACCCCTTTTAATACACTCACAAATAAAGAAATGAACAAACATTAAGGAAGATTAGTTTTATCACCATGCCTAATATGATAGAGAATTAGGAAATGAGGATGTGGCTATTTTGGTTAAAAAATGGCTAACTAACCTTTATGTTATACATAGCTGAAAAATAAAAGATGTAACTAGTTTTGTTGAGCATGACAAAGATCTACAATTTATGACTTACACTCATGTTATGTGGAAATCATGTCATTTTTGGAGCCAAATTAGCTACATTCAGGAAATGATATCCATGTAAAGTGGTGTAATGCCCTTCTAGGGTGAGATATTTCATGAAAAAGTATCTTATCATGTTGTAGGGTTTGGGAAGAACAAAGCAATCATAGCCATTTTGCATCACTACTAGTTTTTCTCTTTTTCAAAATTTTTCTTCATCTAGCCCTTATAATCTCCAAAAATCCTCTTTTCAACCTTTTTCTCCACATTCTTGAGACCATTCACCTCCATAATGAAGTCAGGGGTGAGAATGAAGGAGATGATACTGATAGTGACTTACCCTTCCTGCCATGAATTATAGATTATTGATGAGAGATCCATGTTGTAGCCCTTCATAGCACAAAATAATGGCATCATCCCAACCCTATGAAATAGGTTGCACACTTCTCATTTTTATGCAACTATTTACAATCCTTAGGCTTCAACCTTTCCAATGGCCCTCCATGTCATAAATAATCTCCACAGTAGACTAGTTATGCATCTAGAAAAAAACACAAGGAAGACCCACCAAGATTTTCGCAGAGCCCATCTAATAAAATTTGATAGAGATTAAGAGAGTTTTTAAAATTATTTTAAAACCATTTCTGACAAGTGAAAGCATACTTCCCAAAATCATTTTTCTTATAGAAGAGTGAAATGCAATTGCCACCTTAACATCTAATAATATCACCATTCATGACAATAAAAGTTGAATGGTGATATGACTTCTCCATAATACTAAAAACACTAATATCATTTATTTCACCCATGCCAAGAGGATACCACATAAAACATAAGCTCAACACACCATCTAAGAGTTAGATCAACAACAATCTTGTCACCCATTTTTGAATTTGAATACTTTTGGCACCTTTCCACCCTATCAAATTAAATTTTTTAATTTTTAACTTTATCATATTTAATAATAAAGGAGAGTGAATCATTCAAATAGAACTTTCTTATTTCAAGAGATCGTATCTTTCAATTTTGTTAGGGATTTGAGTCAAGTTAAAAAGAACTAGTCATTGAAGTTAAGGCTATATTTGTTTACTTCATTAGCAACTCTCTTTCTCTCCTGAAAGATATGCTAAACTTTGATATTAGAGAAGTGACCCATTATTCTTCTACTTTCTTCCATGAAAATCTCCAACAAAATACTCACCTTACCATTGAGGAAATCAACAATTAATTTCGAATCACCTTCAAGGATAACACCTTCACAATTCAATTGGCTTAGTCGCTTAAGACCTTGCAACATAGGAACAACCTTCACCCTATTATTGGATCCTCTACCCAAATTAATATAGTAGCCTTCAATTAGGTGACCTATAGAATCTCTAATTATACCTCTCGCTCCAGATATCCCCAAGTTACCCAATTTAGTTTCATATGATTATGTGTAATACCCCAACATTTCTTAATTATTAGACCAAGAAGGCTACACAAAACTTTAGACAAGCCATAGGGGGTAGCATTCACATTCTCCTTAATCTACTATTTTATAATATGAAACAATGTCTTGTTGTTTCTAGTCTCTGCTCTGACAATTCTATTATTTCATTCATTCCATATATTCCAAACAATGAATGGGGAAATTTTGAACCATAAGTTTTGGATAATAGGATGATTAAAAGGACTTTAAATCCGTTGTTCTATCAAATCTCTTATATTATCTGCAATGGCCAAAGATTTCCTAATGTCAGAAAAAAAAACTCCAACCAGAGATCACTAGAAATTTACAGTGTAAAAAATTATGATCAATACTTTCAAGATCATTGTAGCACAAAATGCATCTATTGACTAGAGAGAAGACTCTGATGTTCAGGATATCAATGGTTAGAATATTACTATGGGTCATAACATAAAAAAAATAGTTTATTTTAGGTATAAGGCCTCTAACCCGAATGTGATTCCAATTGAAATGTTCAGTAGCATCAGCCTCCATAGCCTATAGTAAGTAGATTTGACAAAAAATTCCTTGAAAGGCCATATAACCAAATCCATACATCCTCTCTTAAGGGAGAAAAGAAGGAATTGTCCCACAAAAATGAGTACAATATCTCAGCCTCCTCCATCTTTCTTCTATTTGATTTTTAAATTCCATCTCTATTCCTAACCTGGTCTTTAAAATTCTTCTATCTCCCTTGACCATCCTGCCATGACATGTAACCCTACATCAAAGTTCCATTATTTTGAATGAGGAAATTTTTAATCAAGTTAAATTTATTCATATCTAACAGAGTCTTGTTCTTGAACCAAAGATAATCCTAAAATCTAGTGCATCTGCCATTGCCTATTATTTTTCTTCCCCCCTTTTTCAGAACATTTCTGATTTTGATAACATTTTTCCAGATACAGGAGCCTGAGTGTAGGTCAAAATCATGAGGAATGATATTAGTAATTTTATTATTGAGGTATTTAGCTATGAATATTTATCACAATCTTTAACACATTCAATAAATTGCCATCCAATTTTAGCAACCAGAGCTCTATTAGAAGGCCTTATTTTCCTAATTCCTAACCCTCTTGACCTTTTCGGATTGAAAACTTTATCCCAAGAAACCAAGGCTATATGAGTTGTGCCTTTCATACCTGTCCATATGAATCATTTTTCAATATTTAAAATTTTATCCACCACACATCTTGGCATTTTGAGGAGAGAGATAGTGGATAGGGAGATTATGGAAACAATATTTGACCAATTGTACTTTACCAACCAAGATTAAGAGTTTTCCTTTCCATTCCAAGAGATTTTGTTGAAATCTCTCAATAATACCATTCAAAAGTAGTTGGGAGGATTTTTTCAAATTAGGGGTAGGCACAAATAGAAATCAGTAAAAGAAGCATCACTGCATCCCAAGATTCTTGTTACTTTTGTTTGAAGCGGTAGACGAAAATTGAGAAAAACAATTTTCCTCTTAACATAGTTTATATGTTGACCTGGTAAATTAGCATATTATCCAAGATCTCCTTCCACCCCTTAGCTTCAGAAATATAGGCTTCTCCAAAAGTGGCAGTATTGTCCACAAACTCTTGATGAGTGATAGTAGCCAATTGAGAAGCAACTTTAATTCCTTTTTAACCTACCCAAATCTGTATATCTCTATATATTTCTTCCTAAGACTTCTGCCACAATGTTAAATAGATATGGGGAGAGGGGGTCACCTTGATGAATCCCTCGACCGCAAGAGAACCTTTTGGTGAGTCATTAATGTCGTATGCTAAAAATCATCATTGCTTAACTAGAAATAATAAGGAAATCACAAATCCCTATTCTAGCAATTCAAGCATAATCCAATGAAATTTATGCATAATAGAATCAAATTTAACAATATAAAACTCCCTATTGTGCATCATGGCTTCCATTGTTCTTCTCTTCTTTGTGGTATGATGGCTCTTAGATATTACGCTGGCAACTTGCAATTGACACAAAGATTTGAAGTGTGGTTCTTCTTGATTGTTTGTGATTCTTGAAAATGGAAATTGAATGCTCAATTTATAAATTATAGAAGAGGATTGATTGAGAGGTGGAACTAAGCTGAGCTCACATGTTGATTGATAGTTGAACTGCTTATTTGGAGATGAAACATAATAGATTGAATAGATAATTGAGTTAACTGATTAAGAAAAAAACTGATTGAAAGATGAAAAAGAATGATTGGAGGATAATTGGAGAATGATGTAACTAATCAATTAATAGAAATAATCAATTAAAATAGATGGAATTATTAACAAAAGATGACTAATTGAAAGCATTTTGGGAAAGAAAAAAAGTGGAAGATAGAAATAGAGATTGGAAAGATAATTGATTTAATTAATCAATTAATTGAATTGATTAATTTAGCACATGCTTGAACTTTGACTTAGATTTTTAATTTAACATTTGTATGAGATTTAATTCAAATATTGAATTTATTTTAAATTCAATTTGATCTTTTGAATATATTTAGAACTTTGACTTTGATTTTTAATTTGATTTTTGAAATCATCAACATGTATTTGAAATTAGACATAATTGCAAGAATATGAAATTAAATGAAATTCAATGAAATTCAATGAAATTAGAAGAAATATGAAATTAAATGAATTTAAAATTTGGGAATCTAGAAATTTAATGAAATTAAATGAAATTAGAAGGAATATGAAATTTAAAGAAATTAGAATTTGGGGAAATTGGAGTTTGAATTTGAAGAATTAATTAGCTAATTAAATAATTTAAAGAAATTATTTAATTATTTAGAAATTGAATTTAATTAAATAATAAAGATTATTTAAATTAAAAAAATTAAATCACCATTAATTAATTAATTAATATTTAGAAAAAGGTTGAATGATTAATTGAATAGAGATAGAAATTGAAAGTGAATTTATTTCAATAATAAAGATTATTTAAATTAGAGGATTAATAATCATAATTAATTAAATAATAAATATTTAATTAACGTTAGAAAATGGTTTAAATATTTAAATGATGATAGAATTGAAATTGAAATAATTAGTAATATGACAAAGAAATATGAATTTAGATGAATAAGTTTGATTAAATAATTAAAGAATTATTTAATCAATTAGAGGAATAATTAATACATGATCAATGAGACATTTTTAGGTGTCTACATTTTCCCCTCTTTGAGACAATATCAGAATGACTTTGTTTCAAAGAAAATGAAAAATTTTTGCCCCAGTATGCCCCAGTGATAGTTAGGGTTTAAATATACCCCCTCAAAAACAGTGGTAAAAAAATTATGGAACTGAGACCATTTATTCGATATCATGCTAGTGAGAAATTGTGTGAATTTTCATATGATTTCGAGTCCATTTGACTAGCCTACAAGTTTTTTGAAGTTCAAGGGGACCACGACTGTCAGAGTGAGAAAACCATAATTTTCTATAAATAGTGATTTTGACCTTTCATTTGCTCATTTGCATAGTTTTGAGTTATTAGAGATCATTGCGAGTCTAGTGCTTTCCTTCGAGTGTTTGATCATCATGGCTAGCATTAGGGCATGACAACACCTTTCTGAGTGAGTACATTCATATCAGAGACCACCTGGAATGGGCGTCATGGTATGTATCCAATTTTTTGCTCAATTTTTTGCTTGTTTTTGTTATTTTTTCAAAAATTTTCCAAAGTCTTGATCTCTTAATCTTTTATACATACGCATATCAATTTTTACACATTAGCTTTAACTGTTACACATGAGCCATAACTGTTATGCAATAGTATAAGTGTAACACATAGGTCTTAAATGTTACACAAAAGACTATTTTTTTATGCATTGTTTTATTTCTTCATGCATGTACTGTAAATGTCATGCATTCATTGTAATTATAAAGCATAATTAGTAATAAGTGTAATGCATACACTATAAATTTCACGCATTCATTGTAAGGAGTTGTTTTTGAGTCGTGTATAATGAATTTTTATCATGTTGTATGGTATTTGACATTTTCATCAATTTTATTGTGTAGGAGAATATTAGAGTGCTATACTGCCGATAGAGTAGACCCAGTGGTCTTGATCTTTGAGATTAGTTATGTGATGAGGAGGTTGCTCACATCTAGCATCTGGGATTCTATCATGTTTTACATTGACCAGAGATTATAGCCAATAGGGCCTTAATCATTGCATTAGTTCAGTGGTGGCATTCTGAAATGTGTACAATTTTTTCTTCCTACTAGTGAGACATCTATTACTATAGTGTTGTAAATTGTACACCCTTGCTAGGGTGGTACAATTTCACACTTAGTTTAGCACCTTCCTTAGTGTGTTTTGCACCTTGCATTTCTAATCCTTTTTAAGTATTTAATTAATCAATTCTATTAAATATAAATTCATAATACATCACTTCACATGTTATAAAGAGGGGCCCTTTACCTTAAGTGTGCCCCTTTTCATTTTATTTCTTCAATAAATCATTTAATCTACATAAACCCTAATTATGTCCTATTTTCACCTTTAAGGCCCAATTTCGCATGTCAAAACACCTTGGAATGAGCAGTAACTTTGAGATTTTCTCTAATATCATCGTATCTAATGACCTCAAGAATTTGGTGAAAATTTGGTCAGACCATGTTGAAAGTGCACATGGTCCTCAACTTTTTTCCTGAAATTTTAGGAGCGCAATTCTATGATATAATAATGCTTAACCCCAAAAGATTGGTGGGAGATTGAAATCCTAAGTCATCCTAAACATGAAATTAAGGTCTATGGTTTCATACTTAAGAGTTCTCTTTCTTCATTTGAAGGGGTCTTCTTTGAAGAATCTAAGAGAAGGTTTTTGGAGCATAAAGTGACTTCTTTGCAGCAAAAGAGTAGATCTTTGAAGTCTTAAACAACATTCAACATTCATCCATCAAACATTCATCAGGCATCATTTCATCAATTTGGGGCTTTTGAAGATGTAGGAGAACAATAGGAGATCACCGACTAAAGGTTGGCTTGTACCTCTCCCTTGGGGTTGGGTATGGTTTCATGTTGTTTTCATGTCTTTGTATGAGCTTCATTTTCATTCATATTCATGCTTTAGATTACTTTCCATAATGGATTTAGAGAATTTAATTTATCAATTATAAGTAATTAGGGTTTACTCTTTGGGTCAGTGCAAGAAGATGAGTCCACTTTTTGGCCAAAAAGTGGAAGTGTTTTCCCTGATTTTCAGATTTTGTCTCACTTGAGCTTAAATTTTGAAACACTTAGAGATTGAATCTTGGAAAAAGTCAGTAATATAAAAGATATCCCTCTGAGAGTACTTTCCAAATATGTAATTTATTTTAATACCCACATAATAAAAAATAATTTTTTGAATGGAGTTCTAAAAACTATGTTTTAAAAATGCCTGTTTCAGGACCATACCATGCATGTGTACGACTCACACTTTTTGACACAATTAATATTATTTTATCAAACCATTTTGGGAAATGGTTTGTAACACACTGAGGATTGATGAGCATATTTTTCTGTATTTTTGTTTCTAATATTTTTTTTTAATTAATTTTTTAATGGCCGTAATTATCTTTTTAAAAATTTGACGTGTACGACCCACATAATTTGATGTAAACTTAACATTTTTTTTTTATTTTTTTTTTAAATACAAAATAATTTTGTGTAGATTGATGACATATAAATTTTTTTCCAAAATTCTTTAAAATAAAAAAGTTATTAAATTAACAAAATTAGTTAATATTTCAAATTTATGGACCCGATTTAGCATAAATTAAATGAAAATAGTTAAAATAATCAATTTTTAAATAAATTTACATATTTAGAATCTAGACAGTATAATCTGAAATGGGTTTTAATTTCGTATAAAAATTCTCTGATTAGACGCATGTAAACTATTTCAGAAGTTCATATTTGTGCTTTCATTCATGGAGATTTGAATTTGCAGGTCCATGTCTCAGGTGTGGCCATCCCAAGCCTATCCTGAGCCTAATCTCGAGCCAAATGGTGGGTTGTGGAATCAAATTCCACAAAACGGGCCCCCGTTTTCAAACAAGGGCGACTTGTAGAAAAAAAAGGAAAAATGCGATTTGCCATTTTTTAGAAACGGGCCCCTGTTTTTAAAACGAGCCCCCGTTTCTAAAAAACGAGGGCCCGTTTTGTTTAAAAGTGGGCCCCCTTTTTAGAACAAAATGGGGGCCCGTTTATTTTTTCTTCGGACCCTTGTTACCTTTCAGATCGGTAGCCCGAAGCATAAACGGGCCCCTATTTTTTTAAAACAGGCTCCCATTTATAAGAGTGCATTTTCCAACGCATAGACTTCCATGAATTTGTGACTCATTACCTTGCACTTGCCCCTTTAGGGTTTCTTTAGATTGTTTACTTTCATTTTAGGATCTTGCACACACACAAGGTTCTAGCACACACATTTTTAGTACATTACTGGGTATTTGTTGAGGTGGAAATCACCAAAATACGGGCTTTACTAAGGCAAAACCCTACATAGCCACCTGAAACCCTCCTTTTCATCTATAGGTATAGGTTTGGATCTGAGCGTCACTAGAAGTTTCAAGATTGATAGAGCATAGAGAGGTTATCCTAGGGTTCATATCTTAGAAATAAACCCTAGTATAGGGGCATGGCACCCTGGTCTTGCTTGTTTTCAGTAGGATTTGATAGGATAGCAATTTGCAGTGCACAGATCCCACCCTATCAGTTGCAGCTTCAAACTTGCAAAATTAGGACAGCGGCGTGGCACCTTGGTCCCAAACATTTTGGCTCAAATATTAGACACGTGTACAGCTCTGATTTTTCTTCCTAATCTATACTTTTCAGCAGTATATCAGTTGTTTTATGTTCTGCATCTCTAGATTAGGGTTTGCTTGCTTACTTGCACTCTAGGTTAAATTGCATTTTGAATCATTCATCTCTCTCATTTGTAGAAAGGGAATAGAAACCCTAAGAGGTAATCCTCAGCTCTCTCTTCCCCTAGGCTCTTTCATATTTCATGAGTGTGTATGAGAGGAGGATTAGGGTTTTCATACTTAGTCTCACTTTTCCCCTACACATCTTTGGTGAACCCGACATGAATCCAAATCTAATTTCATTGCATGACATTGTTAGATCTAGATCTATTATATTTAATTTGTTTTCAAAAAAAAGAAGAGAGATTCTTTTCATTTTCCTTGCATTGTGTGTTCAAATTTCATTTCAATTTCCATTTCAAAATGTCAGGTTTTTATTTACAAGATGTCCATGATTTTGATGATGTATGCAATTATGTTGATTATGAGTTTAGTAAGGATGAATTAGATGAAGATTTAGATTATTTTTTGAACCTTAAGCCTTCTAAACCCTTGTTTTTCCAAAAACTAATCAACCTTGTTACTATGCCATTTCGTGGTGATGAGAAAGATAAGTTGGATGATTCCTCCCATGGGTACATTCCTATCAACTCCTCCACTAAATCTAATGACATGGTTGACCATCACAATTCCCTTTATGAGGTTATGTCTCCTTTTGAGTCCAAAGATAAACCTTTCAATCGCTATGACCATGCTTTATTGGAAGATGCCCTTGACAACTTTATGTCTTTGCCTAAACCTTCAAATAAAAACAATACATCTAAAAGGTTAATCACCATGATCAACGTGAAGGAACATAGTAAAGTTCTTTTTGTAGTCCAAGGCGATTATCCTTCTCCAACCTCACCTCTTTCTAATTAACCTCTTTTCATAGTTCAAGATAGATATAGTCATGATTCCTTTAGCACTCCAAACAAACCTGTCACTACGGTGCAAGGAAGAAATCCCACTAAGAGTCCTTATAGCTATACTAAACAATTAACTAAAGAGAGTTATAATATGGTTTCCCATACCTATAACATGAGAAACAATAGGCAACTGAATCCTCCTTCAATTATCCCAACTTCTCTTCCTGATCCTCAACCTATTCTTCCTTAAGAACCTCACATTTCACAAACTCTTGGTAAGGAATATGACCTTGTTGAACAACTTAAAGCTACTCCTGTGAAGATATCCCTTTGGGATTTGATTCAAACCTCCCCAACTCATCATGGAATGTTACAAGATTCCTTGAAAACATTGAATGTCCCACCCATAGTGACATCCAATAATATGGCCTCCTTGATTAATTCAATCATAGTTCTTAAGGCTCAAATTGTGTTTACACAAGACGAGCTACCCTCTAGTGAAATCCAACATCAATATGATCCCTTAATGATTGTGGTTATTTTAAATGAGAGTGTAATAAGATGAACACTAGTAGATAATTCTTATGGCCTTAATCTTTGTAGCATTAACTTGTTGCATAAGATCAATGTTGATACATCTCTTATTAAGACCGATTCTCTCACCATCCGTGACTTTGATAATGCTACTAAATTTTTATTGGGTATCATCACATTGCCTATTAAGGTAGGTCTTGTTTCATTACCCACACCTATCCATGTCATTTCTAGATAATTCACATACAATTTGTTACTAGGGAGACCTTGGATTCATAGAATGCAAGTTGTCCCCTCTACATTACATAGGAAAGTTAAGTTCATTTACAACAATAAGACATATACCTTGCTAGGTGACACAAATCTCTAGGCTTGTCTGTAGACATCAACTTCCAAATCCTCTTCAATTGGCTCTTCCCGAACTATCTTATATGATTCCTCTAAAGATTCTACTCCCACTAGTTTGACCACTTCATCAAACCCATCTCCTAGTTCCGAATTGCTTTCCAATACTTCCTAAAATGGACCTAAAGTTCTTGAGGAAGAGTCTTCTCAGCCCGACTCTACTATTGAGGACAACTTCTCTCCTAAAAAGGTTCTTGCAAAAGATGATTGGGGTCCCTTTATTTTAATCCTACTTTCATAGGGTAATATAAAATTCCCCTTAGAGAAACTTAGGTCAAAGAGAAGAAAGAAGAAGAACCTAAAAAGAAATCCATTCTGTCTAGCCCATTGAGTAATAACTTTGTGGGGGCTTCCCAGTCTTCATCTCCCTTAGTTTCTGACCTAGAGGAATTTCACCCTTCACTTTATGAAAATCATCCTTCTCTCTCAGAAATGGATAACCTTTATGGTATTGGTTTTCACATCCTAGCTAGGTGCGGATATAATGGTAATGGATGTGGTGCTCAAGAACAAGGGATAAAGGTTCCCTTGGAAAACAACTTTCATGATATGACATTTGGACTTGGCTATGATCCTTTTAAGAGTACTAAAGCCTCTAAGAGACCATCTATTAGTGTTAATGTCATTCCCACATCTCTCTCAATTAAATATCTAGAGTATGTGGACCGTGACTCTTCTAGTGTCCTTTCTTTGGATGTTTTTCCTACTGATGATTCCTTACCTGAATTCTTAGGAGCATATGACAACCTTCCTCATTATCATCATAATCATGGTTTTCCTTATTGTCTAAATGTAGAAGCTTACTTTGGGAAAGAAAGAAATAATAATGAGATAGTTAAAGAATTTCCTCACGTAAAAGATGCTCCTCAACAAAGCAATATCCTAATAAGTGACACTATTGATGTCAAGATGGATCCTTGTGTTGAAGATAAAATCATTAAGATAGGGAAACATCTTGATGAGGAAGAGAAAAAAAAATATTATGAATTATTACATGAATTCCTTGAGATCTTTTCTTCTATGTCCTCTGATATGCTTGGCATAGATCCTCGGATTGTCACTCATAACATTGTCCTAATTACTGATTCTAAACCTATGAAGCAAAAGATTCAAAAGATTCACCCTAAAGTGGCATTACTTATTAAAGTTGAGATTAAAAAGATTTTGGATGCTGAATTCATTCGTCCGATTGATTATTCCCCGTGGATTTCCAACATTGTGGCTGTGGCTAAGTCTTATAATAAGATTATGATGTGTACAAATTTTCATGATCTAAACAAAGCCTCTTTAAAAGATGATTTTCCTCTCCCGAATATTGATATGATAGTGGATTTTGTAGCAGGTCATGCTTTATTATCCTTCATGAACAATTTCTTAGGATATAATCAAATCTTCATTAATCCTCAAGATCAATAAAAAGCTTCTTTTACCACCCCTTGGGGCAAGTTTTGTTGGGTTATGATGCCTTTTGGATTAAAACATAGGCACAACCTATGAGAATGCTATGACTCTTATCTTTCATGATTACATGCATAAAACCTTAGAAGATTATGTTGATGACATCTTAGCTTTAAATATGTTCTTCATATAGATCATGTTAAGATCTTTCATCAGGTCTTTGAGAGAATTCATAAGTATAACATGGACTTGAATCCCTGAAAAATGTATTTTTGGTGTGGATAGTGGAATTGAGGTGGATATGAAAATGATAGATGCCATTGTTAACATGCCACATCCTAAAAATGTCTCCCAACTAAAAAGTTTGCAAGGAAAGATTCAAGCTATTCGTAGGTTTGTATCTCAGCTCGTAGATCGTAGCTTTCCTTTTACTCAATTTATTAAAAAGAATATCACCTTTCAATGGAATGAGGATTGTCATCAAGTATTTGAAGACCTAAAAAACTTATTTGGCCAATCCTCCTATTCTTCAACTTGTTGACCCTTCTAAACCATTTTTTCTATACACAACCTCTTCCCTTCATGCTCTCAGAGCCTTATTGGCACAACATGATAAGGATGGTAGATAATGTCCGATTTATTATATAATTCTTACTCTGCTTGATTACAAAGTCCAATATTCTGTGATAGAAAGGTAGTGCTTTGCTTAAGTCTTTGCATCCCAAAAGTTAAGGCATTACCTTTTGAATGCTGAAGTCTATGTTATCATTAAATTTGATCCTCTCAAGCATCTTTTCTCTAAAGATGACCTTTTGGGATGCTCACCTAAGTGGTTTATGATGTTTATGAAGTTTGACCTTAATTTTGTCTCACAAAAGGCAATAAAGGGTCAAACATTGACCGACCACTTAGTTGAGGCACCTTCACCCTTCTCCCTACCTAATTTGGAGTCTTTTCCCAATGAATACATTTTCTCTGCTAAGATGGATGAGATTTGGGAATTATATTTTGATGGCTTTAGATGTCATACAGGATCAGGGGTAGGGGTGGTCTTAATTTCTCCTAAAAAGAAGCCTATCCATTTATCATATCGTCTCAATTTCTTATGTACAATTAACATTGTTGAATATGAGGCTCTTATAGATGGAATTAAAGTAACCTTAGCATTAAATGTAAAACATCTACATATCTATGGAGTTTCTCAACTATTCATAAGACAAGTGACGAGATTTTATCAAGCTAAGCAATACAAATTATCACAATATAGAGATTTAGATATATCCTTGTTGCAAAAGTTTGATTCTTATACAATCGAGCCTATTCCTCAAAAAGATAATCGACATGCTGATGCAATGCAATGTGTAGCCTCTCTTGTGTCTTTAGAGGATCCCTTGGTAGATCTTAAATTCACTATTCACAACCTCACTACACCGGCTATTGCTGATAATCCTAGTGATGTGGCATATTGTTGCATTATATATTTTGATGAATGGTACTCGCATATCATGAGATATTTAAATGATGGTACCTTTCCCAACTCTATAAATAAGAATACTAGGGATAGGATTCGTAAATTGGCCACTAGATATATTATCCTTTCTAATGTTCTTTATAGGAGGGGTTATAATGGTCTTCTCCTTCGATGTCTTAACAAAGCTGAAATCCATATTGCACTTGAGGAAGCACACTTAGGTGCTTGCAGGGGATATTTTGGGGGTACATCCTTAGTTTAGAGATTGCTCTGAATGGGTTATTATTGGCAGACCATGGAAAAGGATTCCTTTGTGTTTGTTAAACATTGTCATCCATGTCAACAACATAGAAATTTGATCCACTCCTACCCATGAACTTGGATCTCAAGTATCATCTTGGCCCTTTTCTACAAGGGGTTTGGATCTCATTGGTAAAATATCTCCTCCTTCACCTGAAGAACATACTTTCATTATAACTACAACTGATTACTTTACAAAGCGGGTTGAAGAAGTCCCCCTTCGATCCACTACCGTTAAAGTAATATGTCCATTCATCTTAGAAAAAGTTATTTCCCTATTTGGTATACCTTCCACCTTAGTTTCAGACAATGGAACATCATTTAACAATAAGGACGTGAAGAAATTACTCAAGAAATATCATATTCAACATAAATTTTCTACACCCTACTATTTGATGGTATGATGAAAGAATAAGGATCCAGTCAAATACTGATAGGGGGGTGAATTAGTAGATAGAAAAACTAATAATAACTTCCACCAATATGAAAATCAACCTCTCAAAGAAAACTCTAAACTGACAAGTTAAACCATTGAACTATAAATGTAATATCATTGTCAATTTAAACCGATTGACTGTTATAATAGTAAAACAAATTGAAACTCACAAACATCCAAATACTTTAATGACATAAGTAAAACCTCATTTCAGATTGTTGTTGGTTAACATAACTTATCAAAGTGGATTAAGCAATTAAGCAATTCAACCATAGTAAACATAGCCACAAAAACATTCTCCACTTGACATAATATTTTTTACATGGAAACCCAAATGGGAAAAACCATGGTGGGGATGAATACCCACAAGTATTCTAAACTCTTCTGAAGTTCACCCTATTAGGAGCCAAGCCTATTAAAGATTTACAAAAAGTCTTGTTAAGAAAAGATCCTGTTAGGGACCACCCGGTTAAGGGATTGACTATAATGCCCTATTAGAAGCAATACCCTATGAGGAGTAACCTCGGTAGAGGATTTCAAATCCAAGCTAATGGACCACCTGGTTAGAGGATTTGAATAACACTAAGCTTGTGAGAGCTTACCCAGTTAGGGAATTTTACTACTGTAATTGTTAGAAAACAATAAGGGTTTGCTGATCTATTTAAATAGCACTGCACTTGCTTATTTAGATCCTTTTCATGCTCCAATCTGCCTTTACACAAACTGTAGATACATCATCCAGTTCAGCAACCACACTCAACTACAACTTTGCCAACTCTGAAACAAAATAACTCATCAACCTTATAAACAAATCAATAGGTCGATAATACAATAAAAACCTAATTCTCTCATAGAGATTACAAACAAGTCATTTCAAGTATGACTATTGGATTACATAACAATCTTTATACATCATTCAAAATAGCCTCGACCACTCCTTGATCACCGCTTTATTGAACTCTATAACTCATCACGCGATTTGCATTACATGAAATATACTTCCTCATTCCCAAGATAAAAAGTGTTAACTTAGTGCACCCAAAACACTTTGAAATGCTTCTCATACAACATGTATACATGTCATAATCAACCACTCATCATTATATCATAGACCAATATAAAAAACTTAATCTATTAGGGTTTATCTTATAAATAGGTAGGGTTTACCAATTCAACTCACTTCTTCTTAGAAATACCAGTTCACTCCAAAAACTCACCTACTAGTTATATTTCCCTTCACTAGCTCTTCCTACCTATTACAAAACAACATTATAACAACATCATTACTGATTAATTGACATCAATGACAACATAACATTTCATTAATGCAATCTTTATGAAAATTCCAACAATCTCCCCCTTTGGTATTGATGGCAATACAAATATCAATACCATTGATTGCTATGATTGTGAATAGGATTCCTGGTTTACATTTTACCATGTACTCTCCTTGTCTTCAAATGGTTCTTCTCTCTGTCAATAATACAATTCTTCTTCCCATAATCATATAGTTCTTCTCCCCCTTTGACAATAATGCCAAAGTGAAAGTAAAACATGCAATGTCAAACTTCATTGTTCTGCATCAACAACCTACAACTTGATGCCCCCCCTATGGAGTAACTACACTCTACACCAATCCTGCTATAAAATTCTGCAAGTAGCTCTAGGATTGATGTATTCTACATCATGCTCAATTGACCTCATGAAGGGGTACAACCCCTAGTTGAATTCTAAGATACTCAAAATTAGTCTTAGGCAGAGGTTTAGTAAAGATATCTGCAAGGTGCTCCTTGGTAGAAACATGCTCCAATATCACATCTTTACTTTGCACTTTTTTCCTCAAGAAATGATACTTCAATTCAATATGCTTGGTTCGTGCATGCAAAACAAGGTTCTTGGAAATATTTAAGGCACTGGTATTGTCATATAAGATATTTACAATTTCTATAAACTTCATCTCGAAACCTTCCAAAATGTGTCTCATCCAGATAGCCTGGGTACAATTCATATAAGTTGCAACATACTCGGCTTCAACAGTAGAATGTGATATACAACTATACTTTTTTCTACTCCATCAAACAAGTCTTCCTCAAAGAAAGAATGATCCACCGGTTGTGCTTTTCATATCATCAACATTACCTACCCAGGTTGCATCTATAAACACCTTCAAATTAAAGTTACCTTCATATGGATACCATAATCCATAATCAATAATGCCTTTCAAATATCTGAATATCCTCTTGGTTGCTATCAAATGTGTTTCCTTAGGATTCTTCTAAAATCTAGCAACTAGACCAACTACATGAGCTATATCTGGTCTGTTGTGAACAACATAGTGCAATTTCCCAATCATTGACCTATACTTCTTTTCATCAACAAATGTGGCTTCATCTTCCTTAGACAATTTACAACTTGTAACCATTGTTGTCCCAATTGATTTACAGTCACTCATACCAAATGTTTTTAATACTTCTTTCACATATTTAGACTATGTGATGAAAATACCACTCTTCATTTGTTGTATTTGCAAACCTATGAAATTTTTTATCTCTCCCACTAGAGACATTTCAAACTCACTTTTCATTTCATTTGCAACTTCATTGCTCATGTAATCATTACCTCCAAATATTATATCATATACAAACACTTCACTAACTAGTATTTTATCTCTTTCAGATTTGAGATATATGTTGTTGTCTTCACTGGTTCTTTGAAAACCTATCTTCATCAAGTTTGAATGAAGCCTTTCATACCATGTGCCCTCGGTGTTTGCTTTAATCCATGTAATGCCTTCTGCAATTTGCATACCATGTCTTTTTCATCAATCAAAGCATAACCATCTGGCTGCTCAATGCTTACTTCTTCTTCTAGTATTCCATTCCAAAATGTTGACTTCATATCCATCTGATATACTTTGAATTCCTTCAGTGCTACAAATGCAAGTAAATTCTTAACACCTTCCAGTCTAGCAACCGGTACAAAAGACTCACCATAATCTTCTCCTTCTTCCTATGCATAACCTTTGCAAACCAATCTACCTTTTTTTTGGACTACTGCACCATCTTCATTCAGCTTGTTCCTGAATACCCACTTAGTACCTATCACATTTTTATTCACCGGTCTAGGTACTAGGGTCCATGTATTGTTCATCTTAATTTGATCAAGCTCCTCCTCCATAGCTTTGACCCAATGATCATCTCCAAATGCTTCCTTAGTAGTTCTAGGCTCAATAGTGGAGATCATGCAAGAATTCTCTCTAATTCTTCTTCTAGTTAACACTCCAGCATCCTTATCTCCAATAATCTGGTTAGGATTGTGATTGAGTCTCACATACCTCATAATAACATGATCATTATCTTCAAGTTCTTCTTCTTCATTATCAACATCTTCTTCTGAATCTACCTATTTCGGTTGAACTGGTACAACAACATTCTCTTTACCAGTTTTAGGTTTCACCGGTTCTGGTTCCAAAAATAGAATACAAGGATCTTCATCCTTTTTCTCCACACTAGTTTCCCCCGAGACTTTAGGATACTCATCCACTCGAACATTAGCCCTCAATGATTCTCTATATCTGATTGTTCTAAAATTTGTAGGCCTTACTCTTGGTGGAGTAACCAAGAAATATACCTTCATCAATTTTAGCCTCAAACTTGCTAACATAGTCACCTCTCTGAATAAAACATTTTCTACCAAATATCTTAAAATAACTAACATTAGGTGATCTACCATACTAGTATTCATAAGGAGTCTTATCCTTACCTCTTTTTACCAGAATCTGATTCATAGTTTAGACAGACGTGCGCATAGCTTCTCTCTAGAAAGTTTTTGTTACACCTCCTTGTATCAACATTGTTCTAGCAGCTTCAACATCTGACCAGTTTTTCCTCTCTGTAATACCATTTTGTTGTGGTGTCCTTGGTGTAGAAATCTATCATTTGATACCATTTTCTTCACAATATCTAGTGGATTCATCAGAAGTAAATTCACCGCCTTGATCATTCCTCAGACACTTTATCTTCTTCCACTCTCCTTTTTAGCTAAGGCCCTAAATGCCTTGAATTTAATAAATGCTTCTATTTTATCCTTCAAGAATATGACCCACATCATTCTTGAGCAATCATTAGTGAAGATCATAAAATATTTGTCACCTTGAATACTTTTAGTCCTTGTTGATCCACAAAGGTCTATATGAATCAAATCTAACAAATGTTCCACTAAAAAGGATTTGCTCTTAAAAGTTGAGGATGTCATCTTTCCCAACTGACATTCCTTACATAGATCATTAACCTGTTTGTCCAGCAGAGGTAAACCTGTCACTGACTTGGACATACTCACTTTAACAATATTATCAAAATTTATATGATGAAATCTCCTATGCCAAAGCCAACTATCATCTACTTTAGCAATTAAATAGTTTTTGACTTTAGGATTTAGGTGAAACAAGTTACCTTTAGTCTTCTTGCCGGTTGCAATCAGTTCACCTTTGCTCCCATAGATTTTGCACATGCCATTCTTAAACTCCAATGGATATCCTCAATCATTAGGTTGAGCAACACTTAAAAGATTGTGCATTAGACCTTCAACCCAGTAGACACCATCTACACTGCTCTTCCCATTAAGAGAAATAGTTCCCTTACCTTTTACCATGAAGGGTGAGTCATAACCAAATCTCACAACTCCGCCATCAAATTCCTTCAAAGAAAGAAATTCGCTCCAATCACCAGTCATGTAATGGGAACAACCACTATTAATGATCCAATCATAAGAATTATCCATGCGTCAAACTAAAGCCTTCTGATCAGATGTCTCCTCTTTAATGGCTACAAATACAATGTCTTCATTAGCATCACCCTCAAATTCCTCATCAGTGATTCCACCATCAACTGCAATAAGACAATCTCTTTTGGCTTTTCTCTTGTGCTTATTGAACTTCTCTCACTTGTTCTCATTATCACCATTAGGATAGTTAGCTGCAATGTGTCCAATCTTGTTGCATGCAAAACATTTCAAAGGTAATTTACCTCTATATTGACCGGTACCTTTGGGCAACCACTTGGCCAACAATGATTCAAGATCAACCAAACTGTCTTCATCATCAACTTCTCTATTAGATCTAGATTCATAACTGTGACTGACATCTCTACTTTTCCTCATAGATGGGTTAGAAACTGAAGCTCTAAATGCAAACTCAGATTTCTGAACACTACCATCATAACCATTTAATTCAAAAGTAGTAAGCTTACCAATGAAGGATTCAAGGGTTCTCAACACCTTACTAATCACTGTGGCATCTTCCAGTTTACCACTAGAACTCTTGATCTCGCCAACTATCTCTTTTATCCTCTGACCATACTGTTGCATATTCTCACCTTCAACCATCCGCATGTGATCAAACTTTCCTCTTAGACTCTTTTCTTTGGCAATATTCACATGTTCATCACCACTATAAATCTCTTCAAGTTTCTTCCATACCTCATATGCAGTCTCTAGACCATGAACATCTACATACTCTACACCAGACAAAGAACTGATAATATCCTCCAGTGCTTGATTATTTTCTTATTTCTCTTTCTTTTGATCATCAGTCATAATCCCACTAGGTGCAACATATTGAGTACCAACATGTTCCCAATATTGACTTCCTAGACTCTTAATATAATTTTTCATTCTATCACTCCATATTTTGTAGTTCTCTCTATTAAACTTTAGAACTTCCTTCTTCATTATGTTCTACAAGATCTTTACCTCAAGCTGTTAGGCTTAGACCTTAGAGGACTTGAGAAGCCCTCATACCAATTGATGGTATGATGAAAGAATAAGGATTCGGTCAATGACGAAGAGGGGGGGTGAATCAGTAGATATAAAAACTAATAATAACTTCCACCAATCTCAAAATTAACCTCTTAAAGAAAACTCTAAACTGACAAGTTAAACCACTGAACTATAAATGCAATATAACTATCAAGATAAATTATCAAGTTAAACTGGTTGACTGTTATAATAGTAAAACAACTTGAAACTCTCAAACATCCAAATACTTTATTGACATAAGTAAAACCTCATTTCAGATTGCTATTGGTTAACATTACTTATCAAAGTGGATTAAGGAGTTAAGAAATTCAACCATGGTAAACATAACCACAAAAACATTCACCACTTGACATAATATTTCTGACATGGAAACCCAAATGGGAAAAACCACGGTGGGGATGAATACCCACAAGTATTCTGAACTCTTTTGAAGTTTGCCCTAGTAGGAGCCAAGCCTATTAAATCTTTACAAAAAGTCCTGTTAAGAACAGATCCTGTTAGGGACCACCTGGTTAAGTGATTGACTATAATGCCCTATTAGAAGCAATACCCTATGAGAAGTAACCTCGGTAGAGGATTTGAAAGCTAAGATAATGGACCACTTGGTTAGAGGATTTGAATATCACTAAGCTTGTTAGATCTTACCCGGTTAGGGGATTTTACTACTGTAATTGTTAGAAAACAACAAGGGTTTGCTGATCTATTTGAATAGCACTACGCTTGCTTGTTCATATCCTTTTCATGCTCCTATCTGCCCTTATAAAAACTACAGATACATCATCTAGTTTAGAAACCACACTCAACTATAACTTTGCCAACTCTAAAACAAAACAACTCATCGACCTTATAAACAAATCAATAGGTCAGTAACACAACAAAAACCTAATTCTCTCACAGAGATTACAAAAAAGTTGGTTCAAGTATGATAGTTGTATTACATAACAATCTCTACACATCATTCAAGATAGCCTCGACTGCTCCTTGATCACCACTTCATTGAACTCTACAACTCATCACGTAGTTTGCATTACATGCAATATACTTTCTCGTTTCTAAGATAAAAACCCGTTATCTTAGTGCGCCAAAAACACTTTGAAACTCTTCTGATACAACATGCGTACGTGTCATAATTATTACTGCTCATCATCAAATCATAAACCAATACAAAAAACTCAATTGGTTAGCGTTTACCATTTCAACAGGTAGGGTTTACTGGTTCAACTCACTTATTATTAGCAATACTGGTTCACTCCACAAACTCACCTACCAGTTACAGTTCCCTTAACTAGCTCTTCCTATCAGTTACAAAACAACATTATAACAACATCATTACTAGTTAATTAACATTAATGACAACATAACATTTTGTTAATGCAATCTTCATGGAAATGCCAACACTATCCTCAGTCAAATGGTCAAGCTAAGTCTTCTAATAGGATAATTGAATAGATTCCTTGAAAGACTATAATCAGGCATGGTAACAATAGGCATACTCCATTAACCTATGCTCTTTGGGCCTATCAGATGAGTGTACATGCTACTACGAGTTGTACTCCTTATAATCTTATTTATGGTGTTGATTCCATTATGCCTTTGGAGTTAGAAATTCCTTCTTTGAGAGTTTCTCTTAGGGGTATAGTGGATGACGATTCCTATAAAGAACAAAGACTTCAACAACTTGAGATGCTCGATGAGCAACATATAAACACTGTTGAGCATATTCAAGTGTATCATAAACCTTTACAATGAATCTATAATGATAAAATCATTCAACGTTCCTTTCCAGTGGGTGATCTGGTGATTTATGAAAATCAACGTAATGTGAATGCTTTATCCGAGGAGAAAGTAAAATTTTGTCCTAATTGGCTTGGACCATACATTGTTGTTGAAGTCTATGGATCAGGTGCTTACAAGATAGTAGATGTGGAAGGTATGCCTCTCACGGAACCCATAAATTCTATGCACCTCCGTAGATACTATTCCTAATCTCTATCTCTTTGTCTCTCTCATTCTCTCTTTCTAGTTTATCTTGTTCATCTCTGCACCTTTTCTTTCTTCAAAATTGGATGATGTGTTAGCATATCTTTATTAAAGTATGTGGTATTACATGATATTATATTATTTAGTCTACATTACTTTGTTCTTGACAAGCATTTTCTTAACTTTATTGTTTGTCTTGGATTCATTTATGAAAATTGTAATAGTTTTACATTTTATATGTGCTAGCATGTTATACAATTTCTTATGTGTTAAGTAGGATTATATCATGTTGTGTTCAATTAGATTTAATTAAATCACACATGTATCAATTTAATCATGAAGCATTGAGAAATCAATCACATAGAAATTATATTAGACATACATGTTCATCACCAAATGTGTTACCTTTAATCTAAGCAATGCATACATTGTTTGTATTAAAATAACATGTTTGAGATATAACATGAGAATAAATAAATACATATCCATGAGTATCATAACATAAACATTAAAAAAAGCAAAGTCATCTTCTATCCCTAGGATACTAGTTGGAGGATGGTGACTAGATGTCCCCTCCTGATCTGGCCATGAGGGTGGTCCTATGGGTGTGTATCATGATATGGAATGCAAGTGAATCCGTGAGGAGCTCCTGCAATCCCTCTCCATCATAATCTCATGATAAGTGGTTGCCTCTATCTAAGACACTACTAGATCACACTCTCTCTGCTCTAATCTCTCTCGCAAAGATCTCTTTGACTCTCACCAGACCTCCATCTCCATCCGAATAGGGGTGAATAGGTCCTCATGTCATCCTGCTCTCCCCTGTGGTCTATGCACTATCTATGAGGAACTAGGGATGCGTATAGTCATGATGAGGTCTGTCACTACATGTTGGATAAGGGAACACCACTCCTGGATACCAACTGTAGAGGGAGAGAGAAGTTTTCAATAGTAACATTCTATATCATCAAGTCTAGAAATTTTAAGATACATAAATTAAACATTCATAAATTAAAAACCTTACCTAGATCTCCCTCTCACTAGTAGGGGTCGTGGAAAGGGACCGCCTAAGATTGGGACCTACTAGGCTCTTTGTGCTCATACTGTCATTGCACAGTAGGCATGGAACGATGTGGACTAGAATCAGAACCCCTTATAGGGTCCTTCTTTGCCTTCGATGGGAGGCTTGATGGATCTAATGATATGGTGTCATCCTTAGAGTGATGAGGAACTGCATCTGACTCATCCTCCTTAGCCTCATCCTCAATCTCCTCATCCTCCTCATCCTCCTCCTCCTCCTCCTCCTCGTCCCCATCCTCCTCATCCTCCTCATCCTCCTCCTCATCATCTACATAACGATCTCCCTCTCATGTATCAGGATCATCTCCATTGTCACCTGCCTCCTGTTGTCCTACATCGTCAGCCTAATCATCTGTGCCCTCCTTGGATGCATTTGCTCCCTCCTCGTCACCTATCTATCTCCATGGTCTGAGTTTCTCTCTATGATAGTCTGCTGGAAAGATGGCTCTAGGGTATTTCCTCCCCCACCATGTGATGAATTGATGGTGCATGCCCACATCATCTCTATAATATGTCGAAATATCCTGATCTAATGTATCTGGATCTATGATGTCAATCTCATTACTCATAGGCCTAGGAATAGCTCCCAATGAAGGAGTCATGCATGAGTGTCATATGTAGACAAGCACATTAGTAATAACACACTTCTCAAACCCAAATTGTTGCCTGACTTGGTTGAAGTAGAAAGGAATGACTATGTGACTATACTGTCCCTCTACTAGATGGTTCCTCTACATGCAAAATAACTACTTCTGTATCCCTGCCCACATATAAATCCTAAGGTAGGGTCTCCATATGATCATACCTACTGTCAATCTATCCAGACTCAATCTCCAATGCAATAGATCCCTGAACCACCACTCACAGGTAAATGGATAAGCAAATACCCTAGGCTACTCTAGAACTAAGTCCATAGGGACTCCAATAGGCCTAGTGTATGTGATATGCTCAAACATCCACACTTGTAGTAGTGTGTAGGTCAATAAATTGCACCCCTGTCCAAACACATAATCTTGAAGGTCATGATAGAGATGTCAAGTATGCTCTGATCCCAAGAGTATACTATTTGATGTCTCTCCATGGCCCTAATCGTGTAAGTGAGACCTTCATGCATATGGGTGCCATGACTATTAGGAAACATGGCTAATGCAATGGTAGTGATCATGAGTCTCCTCACTAGTGGAACCTTGCCGGTAGAGTGTAGGAGCTAACTAACCATGATGCAGCCCGTCGTCTCACTAGGCATCACTCTCCCTATGCAGTAGACCGGCTCCCTCTTTACTCACTAGTGGAGCAATCGACTTGATATCTAATAGTCTCTCTCCTGATGGGAAGGCACAAAATATACTATACATCCTCAAGGGTAACCATCATCTCCCCCATAGGCAAAAGGAACATTGAGGTATTTGCATCACACCTCTCAATCAGTGCCATCAACATTGCAAGATGAAACTTGATGGCAGGCATACTCATCACGTACCATAATCCTATAGTGTGAAGAAACTCTCTCTCCTCTGGTACAAGCCTTGAAATTTAATTTTGAAGGCTCTAGAAGGTGTGACCGATAGTGTGCTCCCAAATGTATGGAAGGATCTGCAAAATTGACACATCAAATAATCAGTAATCAATTGTCAATCATAATCATCCAACATAAAACATCATCAATTTATACTATCTATTTGATGCTTGATCCGATGCACCCTTTGGTGGCACTGAATAGGGACCAGGATGCCTTGAGTGGGCTAGGGCACCCCTCTCAGACTAGGGTTCCCTAGGAGGACTAGGGCGCCCTCATGGGACTAGGGCATTGTAGGAGACCATGGTACCTGACCATGGGGCATGAGCATGATCTCGATGATAACATCATTCAACATTGAATTCAGTGCAAACATAAAAACTCAAAGATGAGTCCATGACAAGTCAACTCACCTTGTCTAAGGGTCAGTTGGCAACTACTGACTGGCATAGGATCTCCATCCATGTAGGTCACTCGGGTCAGTTTCGAGGCATGATGGTGAATAAGTGGGTTCTTCTACAGTGAATAGGTTCAAAAATTCAAAAAATGGCAAATAAAGGTGTCACTTTCATATTTATGAGTTATGCACTTTATCGTTCTATGATTTTAAGTTAAAACCATAATTTATGCACTTTTCCTTCAATCTATCATATCTTGAGCTAGAGAGATCCAATCTTCACACCATTGGTGGCGTTCGAATCATGAATTCACTCTCTCACTAAGTATTGGTTCCATAACGTCCTTGGATGTACAATCAATCCTTGTTGTCAACTTGTTTCATCAAGATCTTCATAACAATTCACTGTGGTAAACATGATACCCTATTTCACCTCACTAATAAGCAAGCTGAAACAAGGGGGCCATATAGCTACCCACAAATTTTATCACCTTCCTTAGTAAACATTAGGTGATTGTGATCTAACATGTGGTTTTTTAGGGTGTGGTTCCTAACTGTGTACCGCAGATACTAGTGGGAGTTTCATTTGACAACTTATGGATATATCATTTTTTAAATGGTGTTTACTTTTTCTATACTTTAGCTTGTATATGCACGTAGTGTCATATGACCACTAAAGTGGGGGTTAAATGTAGTATTGTAAATTGTACACCCTTGCTAGGGTGGTACAATTTCACACTTAGTTTAGCACCCTCCTTAGTGTGTTTTGCATCTTGCATTTCTAATCTCTTTTAATCATTTGATTTATCAATTTATTATATCTAAATTCATAATTCATCACTTCACATGTTATAAAGATGGGCCCTTTACCTTAAGTGTGCTCCTTTTCATTTTATTTCTTCAATAAATCATTTAATCATAACCCCTAATTATGTCCTATTTCAACCTTTAAGGCCTGATTTTGCATGTCAAAACACCTTGGAATCAGTTGTAACTTTGGGATTTTCTCTAATATCATCATATCTAACGACCCTAAAAATTTCGTGCAAAGTTGGTCGGACCATGTTGATATTGCACATGGTCCTTGACTTTTTTCTCAAAATTTCAGGAGCATATTCCTATGATATAATAATACTTAACCACAAAATATTGGTAGTAAATTCAAATCCTAGGTCAGCCTAAACATGAAATTAAAGTCTAGGGTTTCATACTTAAGATCTCTCTTTCTTCATTCGAAGGGTTCTTCTTCTAAGAATCTAAAAGCAAGTTTTTGGAGGATAAAGAGCCTTATTTTCAAAAAAAGAGTAGATCTTTGATGTCTTCAACAACATTCAACATTCATCCATCAAACATTCATCAAGCATCATTTCATCAATCGGGGGATTTTGAAGATGTAGGAGAAGAATATGAGATCACCGATTGAAGATTGGCTTATACCTCTCCCTTGGGGTTGGGTATGGTTTCGTGTTATTTTCATGTCTTTTTATGAGCTTCATTTTGATTCATATTCATGATTTAGATCACTTTGCATCATAGATTTAGAGCATTTACTTTGTCAATTATAAGAAATTAGGGTTTACTCTTTACGGTTGCTCTAGATTGTTTGCTTTAATTTTAAGATCTTGCACACACACAAGGTTCTAAAACACACATTTTTAGTAAATTACCAACTATTTTTTGAGGTGGAAATCACCAAAATAGGGGTTTGACTAAGGCAAAACCCTACATACCCATAAGAAACTCTCTTTTTCAGCTACAAGTACAGGTTTGGATCCAAGTGTCACTAGAAGTTTCAGGAGTGATGAAGCACATAGAGGTTGTCCTAGGGTTCATATCTCAACAAAAACCCTTAGGATAGGGGCATGGAACCCTGTTTCTGCCCATGACAGGGGCATGGCACCCTATTCTCGGCAAGGATAGGGGCATGGTGCCCTAGTCCTGCCTGTTTTAAATAGGATTTGACCGTACAATAGTTTGCAATGCACAGATTCTACCCTGTGAGCTGCAACTTCAAATTTGTAGAATCAAGATAGTGCGCAACACCCTGGTCCTAGATATTTTTGGCACAAATTTTAGACATGGGTAAACCTCTGATTTTTCTTCCTAATCTATACCTTTCAGCAATATATCAGTTGTTTTTTGTTTTGCATCTCCAGATTAGGGTTTCTTGCTTACTTGCACTTTAGGTTAAATTGCATTTTGAATCATTCCTCTCATTTTCTGCAGAGGATAGAAACCCTCAGAGGTAATCCTTGGCTCTCTCTTCCTTACAAAAAGTAGCTGAAGTGCATTACCTCGCTAGGATCTTTTGTATTCTATGATTGTGTATGAGAGTGGGATTAGGGTTTCCATACTTTATCTCACTTTTTCCCCTACATAATTACATTAGAGGATGTTTGGTGGATACTGCATATTCCAATTCATGGAGATAAATTTGTATATGATCATGATGATGATATCACAGGACTATGTGCCCTTTTTGAGTGTGTCAAGAAGGACTTACAAATCAATGGTCATTATGATATACCATGGGCTCATTTAGATTATGATGATCTCACTATAGTATTGTGTAGTATTGTAGGTTGTTTATTTATCCTTAATTGAAGAGGTCACTAATTCCCATTTGGATGGGGCAAACTGCTTCACAATATGATTGTTTATTGGGATGTCTATGCTTGGAGTCCTTGTCTTTTAGTGATGATTTATTACCAGATGCACAACATTGTGTACTTGAGAAACAAATTTGTCAGTTGTGGTGTTACATTACTCCAAACTTGGGCTCGAGAGAATATTTCTATCTTGAAGCTAGTTATTCATGTTGACTTGTAGCTTGAGGAGCCATCTACTTATAGATATACACTTGGGATTAAACACAGGGGCTCGGGTAACACATTGTATTGGTGTCATCTACTTGACATCTTGCAATATTTAATTTGGAGACCTTACTTGGATTGCCCTAATTGGGCAGATGATTCTCAGCATTTACCATTTCGTAGACAATAGAGATATCTCATTGGGAGAACTGTGGAGATGCAGAGGATCATTGAGATGTACCTACTAGGATGGGTACTTAGGAAATTTGGAGAGGTACATGGAGTACCTACTATTATAGCTTATTTTTCTTGTGTTTCTTGTGAGGTTTTAGATTGGGGTGCTTTTATATAGCCAAATGTGGCTCCTGCAGAGTTTGATGCACTTCATGCATTACGGTGGGGTTGGAGGGTAGGTGTTGCAAATCTAGTGACTACACCATAGTATGATGCATGGTCGGCTAGACATAGGCCTGTTCTACTTAATGATGTGATGGTTCCTATCACACCTTAATAGATATGTCATTTGACACAATAGAGGAGGGCTAATAGGGAGGAGAGGGGAGAAGATGAGGAGGGAGACAATGACATAGACATCGGTGGAGACACCGAGTCTTGTAGAAGTGGAGAAGATGAAGATTCTACTTTAAGTTCATCGAGAAGATGGAGGTGATGATGAGATGTCTGAGTTAGAGGATGCACAAGATTCAGAGGGGGGTAGGGATGGAGGATAGGGTGGTGATGGAGATGATGATGATCCACAAATTCTTAGATTAGAGATTCAGAGTCTAGAGGATAAGGTTGCGAGACTAAGGGAACAATGTGGTGCTGAGAAGGATCTATTCTGTAGGGATTATGGTGCATTAGAGAGAGAGGGACTAGATAGCTAGTGAAAGGGATCATCTCCAGAAGGAGAGAGATGATATATTGAGGGTAGATGAAGTTGATTCGGGTTTCTTATGACAAGAATTTTGATCTGGGTATAGATGTATGCTCATAGTCCGACATACTTTACTATACTGCATAAGAGGCCTTCTATTATAGACAACTTTATCATGGTCTTGTAACTGAGGCAGAGAGAGCTCCTAGCTTTAGTGAGTTTATAGGTCATTTGGGTCCTAGTAGGTCTACTTCATGGAGGACTAGCAGCTGTGGTGTTATGGGTCCACCTTGGACATTTTTGGGACATCCCGGGGTAGGATCTAGTAGGCAGGATCCACCTGGAGATAGAGGCAGTATGGGTTGAGACATTGAGATCATGTTATTTAAGACTTTGGGCCTTTTATGATGGTTGCATTCTGACACATTACCATTTTTGAGCTATATATGATATAGAGTTTTTTGGTGGTGATCTATTATGATTTGTGTTCTATGTATGATGTATGATTTTATGCATTATGTGATACATGTCTATATGATTTGTGGATGATTTCTATATATTTTAATGCAATGTATATCATATAAATGTAACCTAGAATGAATGTAATGTATGCAATCTATTTTTTTTTATAATGCCTGAATATTGTTTTATCTCTTTTGACTTAGATATACTTTGAAGAAATGTTAGTAAGATGAAAGAGAGAATAGATTGATGAAAGAATACTATTAAATGATAGAAAATGATTTAGAAAGCAATGATGAGAAAAGAACAATCAAACTATAAATAAGTAAATGAAATGAAATGAGAATGATTTATTCATGAACTTGTGTCATTATTTATTGTCCAATATATATTCATCACTAAGCCTTATTATGGAACAATGGAGCTTTGCATATTAGGGTATAAGAAACCAAGATGTAAAGATATCTCATTGAAGAAACAAACACGTAGTAGACAAGGAGTAAACCCACCATTCTATGAATTACACTAGGGGTCGAGCTATGTGTGGCATTCACAAGCTGAATGCTCATATCACAGACACCCACTAGAGCAATTTCCCTATAACTTCATTGGTTCACACCACAAACAACAAACAAAGAAAAAGATAATGTCCATAATGGCTCCTATAGTCACTTGTGGACATCCTTGAGTAGCATAGGAACATAATCTATCGCCAAATGATAAAAGATAGATACTGGCCTAGACAAAATTTAGTAGCTATACTGATTTGTGCCTTTTTTCTCAAGTGCTTGATGTGATGGTTGATAATGTTTGATCTCAAAAAGTGTGGACCCTATTTAAGACTGACCTATCTGATTTCGAGTGTATCCATCTCTCTTTAAGACAGAATAATGAAAACTTAATATGGATATTGATATGATGATAAAACAATTTGATCTATTGATTGCATATCTTTGACTAGATAGTTATATCATTTGTTAATTTTGTACGAATGTTTTCTAGATATTGGCTAGGGTGTTTGATTCTTGCGAGACATTTTATTGCAAGTTTTTTGATTGATTTTTTATTGTGTTTTGGTTATTTTATGGCTCAATATTTGAATGGTTTTGGTTGATTTTTTTCAGGATCGTATTTGAATGTATTTGGTAGTTTTTTCAGGATCATATTTGAATGTTTATGGTTAATTTTTGTTTTTTCAATGTTTTTCATATTTTTGAAAGATTTTCCAATTTTTTTCAATTTTTTTCCCAATGTTTTTGGTATTTTTTCAAGACTTTATATGCTTTTTAGGATTTTTTTAGCTATGCCCCCACTATGTAGACCTATATGACATGATGATCTGCAAAATGTATGTGGAGACAATGAATTTTTTAAATGACCTACATTAATGCAATATGCATGACGAAGATGTATTTCCTATTTGAACAAGGATGATGTGTTTGTTTAACATTTTTTAATACACCAATTGAATTGGAGGTATACAAAAATTAATAGATAACTAGTCAATTGATCCTTAAGGTCCCTTTGATCATCCAAATTAATACACTCAGTGACTAGGATTTAAAAGTGGAGACGCGGAAAACTTCACTATTGGTTCTTGAAACTTTGATCTTCTTTTGCCCAGGAGTTGATTCCGACTCCTGTGTTCACTAAAGATCCTTAGCATCCTATATGACTAGCTACATGGATTATTCTAACTTCAAAAGCATCCCCAATAAAGCCTCATTGCATGCAATATTTTAGAGCTCTGATGAGGTTATAGTCTGTAATCTCTTGAATACTGCTCTATTACCAACAGACGTCAATAGCCCTGATGGAGTTACTCGCATGTTCCCATAGTCAATCTTTTTGTCACACTTTGTATGTGTGATATTTCAGTTATATATCATTTCTCTTTTTCCTTGAGATGAATATTTGGCATCACACTTTTTCTTGTTTCTTTTCTTGCCTTGATTTGTAAGTAATGAAACCTACTTAGGTGTGACAATTACTGTGGCGTTGAAGTAGAATTTTAGATTTTTCACTAGTCATATGATCAACTAGGTGTCTTGAATGAATTAGAGATTTTTTTAATGTATTTGAGATATAACAATTGATAGATTGTGGGTTAACAAGTCTCAAATAGTAAAATCACTACCCAACCATAAGCAAAGCGCCGTCATAGGGTAATGTTGAAAATGAATGACCATAGAACCTCAAATACTTCATGTCCGAATATCTAAGAAAGAAAATGATCATTGTTTGTCTTGAATGCAAACTTGAACAGTTGCCTTGTTTTATTGATGCTAATACATGCCAGTGTAGAAATAAGATACTACATGTGATGTAGTGCTTTGAATAAAATAAGATGAAATACGGAAAGAAAAACCTAAACTAACCCAACTCTTAGATATAGTATCATTTAAGGTGGATGTTGTTCATAGGGTCAGGGAGTGGATCTCTCTCCATGGTAACCAAGTTATATGCTTCGTTTCCTATGACCCTTGTTATGATAAAAGGACCTAGCTAGTAAGGTTCAAACTTTCCTCACTTTTCACGCTCTTCTAGGCTCATTTGGTTCTCCTTGAGAACTAGATCTCCCACTTCAAAATTTCTTGGTCTTACTCATTTATTGTAACTCCTTCTTAGTATGTTCTGGTAGCCTTGCAAGTGATTTAAAGTAGTTTGTCACTTTTGATCGAGCATTTCAAGCTCTTACAACCTTGGAACTCAATAGTCTTCCTTTGATATGATACATTTTAAGGAGAATCTTAAAGAAGGTAGTTCTATTTCAATAGGTAATATTGTTTCTATAACATAGACCAATGAATAGGGTGTTGCTCTTGTAGGTGTGCGTACCCCTATTCTGTAAGTCCATAGAGTGGGATTTAACTGGAGATTACAATCCCATCCCACGTTAGTGACAACTTTTTTCAAGATATTCAATATTGTCTTATTTGTTGCCTCTTCTTGCTATGATAAAAGGACCTAGCCAGTTAGGTTCAAACTTTCCTCTCTTTTCACGCTCTTCTAGGCTCATTTGGTTCTCCTTGAGAACTAGATCTCCAACTTCAAAATTTCTTGGTCGTACTCATTTATTGTAACTCCTTCTTAGTATGTTATGGTAGCCTTGCAAGTGATTTAAAGCAGTTTGTCACTTTTGATTGAGCATTTCAAGCTCTTGCAACCTTGCAACTCGATAATCTTCCTTTGATATGATGTGTTTTAAGGAGACTCTTAAAGAAGGTAGTTCTATTTCAATAGTTAATATTGTTTCTGTACCATAGACCAATGAATAAGGTGTTTCTCCTGTAGGTGTGCATACCCCTATTCTGTAAGCCCATAGAGCAGGATTTAACAAGAGATTTCAATCCCATCCTATGTTAGTGACAACTTTCATTAGGATCTTCAATATTTTCTTATTTGTTGCCCCTTCTTGTCCATTACTTTGCAAATAATAGGGCATTTCAAATCTTTAAATGACAAGGAGCATGTTACAAACCAAGGAATTGAGCCATTCATTTTGGCAAGATGTAGATGCTAGAATATTGTACATCCTCAATCAAAGTCCCATTGGTGCACTTGATAGATGAATCCTTATGAAGCTTGGTATGAGAAAAGGCCTAATTTTCATCATTTCAATTTTTTTGGTTGTTTGGCGTGTGTTCGTGTACTTGAATAGAATAGACAAAAGTTACTAGCAAAATGTGAATCATGCATTTTTATTGGATATGGTGAGGAGATTAAGGCTTATAGATTGTATAATTCTTTCACTAATAGGCTTATTGTGTCAAGAGATGTAATTTTTTATGAAGGGAGAGTTTATGGTCATCAAAAAAGCCATGTTGAGTAGCCAAAATCTATATTGAATGATGATATTATTGATAATATTGATCATGAGAAACCCATTGATGTTTCTATTTTAAGTGCTAAAAATCCACCAAGTGACCCTTGATTTAACATTCTTCAATTCAAAATGCAAGTCTAGCTTCAAATCCAAGTTCTACAAGGTAGGTAAAAAGAACAAGTGATATTTAAAAAAAGAGTGCAAATCAAGTACATGAAGAAAGTCCAACAAAGGGGACGATAAATTTTTCTTTACTTGCCAAGTCTGATTTTGAAGCATCATGTTTTGAAGATATATGTACTACTGAAGTTTGGATGAAATCCATGTAAGAAGAGATGAATTCCATTCATAGGAATGACACTTGGGAACTTACAGAACTCCCACATGACAAGAAGAAGATTGGCACCAAATGGGTTTGCAAGATAAAGTTTAACTATGATAGGAGTATTGAAGACATAAGGAAACATTAGTTACTCAAGGATCCATACAAAAGTTTGGCATTAATTATGCAGAGACATTTCCCCCAGTATCAAAATAAGAGGATATTAGAATGCTAATTTTGTTAGCAGCTCAAAGGAATTATAGTATACATCATGTGGATGTGAAAAGTACCTTCTTGAATGGGTACTTAGAAGAGAAAGTATATGTAGAATAGCCACAAGATTTCCAAGTGGAAGGAAAAGAGCATCATGTCTATAGGTTGAAGAAATATTTGTATGGCCTCAAGCAAGCACCAAGAGCATGGTATGCTAGGATTGGTAGCTATTTTCAAGAGAATAGTTTCAAGAGAAGTAAAATTGAACCTACCCTTTACTGCAAACAAGAAGGTAATGATATTCTTATTATATATTTGTATGTTGATGATGTGTTGTATATAGGTATTAGTTTTGAGATTAAAGATGCATTCAAAGTTGCCATGATGGATGAATTTGAGATTAAAGATCTATGTCTCATGCAATATTTTTTAGGAATAGAGGTTTATCAAAGCAAGGATGAAATTTTAATTTGTCAACAAAAGTATGCAAAGGATATGCTAAAAGTATTTATATGGTTGATTGTAACCCATCGTCCACTCCAAGTAATCATGGAGTTGTGTTGTGTAGAGATAATGGTGTTGAAATTGTTCATGAGAGTACTTATAGAAGTATTGTTGGGAAATTGATGTTTCTAACCTACACAAGGCCTACTATTGCATGTTCAATTAAATACTTGTTTCAAGGGACATGACAAATCTATTAAAAATACACATAAAGGTAGCAAAGAGAATAATGAGGTATGTGAAAGGCACTCTAAATTTTTGTATTCATTACCACTCTTCTATAAGTTTAATATTGTTGGCTTTAGTGATTCAGATTAGATAGGTAATATAGATGACCATAAGTCTACATTTCAAAATCATTTCTCTTTTGTTTTGGGTTTTATTACTTGGAACTTGAAAATGTAAAGCATTGTTTCCCTCTCATGCAGAAGAAGAGTATGTTACAGTCGGTTGAGTAGGTACACAATCTCTTTGGCTTAGGAAAGTTTTAAAAGACATTGAAAAGAAGCATATTCAACCTACACTAACCTTCTATGACAATTTGAGTGCCATCAAGTTAGTAAAGAATCTAGTCCATCACAATATAACAAACCATTTTGATTTGAAGTACCATTTCATTAGGGATTTATTCCAAAAGAAGGAAGTAGAATTAAAGAACATAAACACTGAAGACTAGCTAGCAGATATCTTCACCAAGGTAGTTGCAAGAATTAGTTTTTGACTCTTTGAGATAAGATTGTGAGCCCCATCAACATCATGTGGGGTATGAAGATAATTGATGATGTTGTTAAAATATGCAACTCTAGTTTGAATATTGATCTTAAAATTTACTGTCACTCTTAGGAATAAACGATTTTAATTTCTTTTTTTACACACCTAGTTTAGCTTTAGTTTGATTTAATTTATTGTTACTTATTGGAGTCAGCCCTGAGGATAAATATATAGATTTTAATTCAATTTAAACACCAAATAGGTCGGCCCTAATATAGATTAGTCTGATTTTGTTGATCTTCATATTGAGTGGGCCCTTTTATATTATTATTGATGCTGGAGAATCCCCAGTCGATGAGCAATCTTGTATAAACTAAAAATATTTCCTTTCAGTTTTGTTCTTGTTTAGTCCTTTGTGCAGTTTTATGTGTTCTTACCGGTAAATACCGATAGTTGCTTGTTATTCATGGAAGATCTTATTTTTGGTTTCTAGATGGTTTCATGTGCTTGATTCCATATTTCCAGTTTATTTGGGTTCTTTTTTGATCAATTATCGCTTCTGATTGACTATTTTTGGGTTCTGGGATAGCTCTTGTGGTTACCAATTGGTTTTCCTTCTTTAATGACAAGATTCTTGAAATGTGGATCCATCTTGGGTCTTGTCTGATGTTCTTTGGCATGTGGCTGACCTTCCTACTAAACCGCATCACTTGGTTGTTACTTTCTAGAAAGATTTATTTAATTCTTAGGGCTGACCTAATTACACATTTCATTTTCCTGCATTGGTGAATGTAATCTTATGAGGCCAACCCAAATGTGTTCCGGTGGGTATAAATATGTTATAAGATTTTAATTTGTAGGGGCAGAGGAAGTAGAACTTGGAATAAGTATTGAGATTTGCATGTTGTGATCCGGTTGATTCTTAGAGTCCTAGTTGGATTGTATCTAACTTGAAGCCTACATGTAACTGATTAACTACCATATGTTCTTTGATGATAATATGATGATTTTTGAATAATTGTCAGAAGTTATAAGGCTTTAAAATGATCCATTTATGTAAACTTGTTATGTTTTCTTGTTGTTTCCATTGTGTGTATCTTGTTGCATAAGTCAGTTGACTCTTTTGAGGGTTCTTACTGGTTATGGTTGCATCAATTATTCCTTTAGCTTGCTATTAATAGTAGTTGCGATCTGGTTTAGGGGTATGACATTTCATCAATGTTCAATGTATGAGAGAGTTATTGTAGAAGGTTTGGGAGACCCTAGCCCGAATACAAATGAAAGAAAATCTATGAAGTCATCATTTCAACCTTGAGGGGAATCAATGAGGATAGTCAACTAGAAGATGGAGTTGAGTTATCCATAGCACCTAATTGGTTGAAGGAAAGATTGAGTAAGAAGAAAGCTCATGAAGTTCAACCAATTGAGGAAATAGATAATTTATTTACAAAAATTAGCAAGGCTAAGGAGCAAAAGAAGGCAAAAAAATTCTCCCACATCACAAGAGATGACTCAAGATCACGCTTTCTACAAGTAATAGTTCCCATGGCTGATAAGCCAAGAGAGGAAATCTCTCCAGTGGATTATGAGTTAAGAACACTGGACCAACGATGAAGGAGCAAGAATTCCAAGAGTTAAATAAGTGTTCGAGTAATGCATGTCCTATTTTACATGCATAGTTCTTGGTTACTTTATTTTTAGCTTGCAAAGTGCAATTTTAATATTTGAAACTTCAATTATCTTTTGCAATTAATAAAGAATGTTGTGCATGTACTATTTTGAGCAATGAATGCTCTATTTTAATCCTTCAAATTTTTTCTAAGAACAGTAGAAAACTCCATATATGTAGACCTTTATATTTTCTCAATAAGTTGTAATAAAATAGGTATATCAACATAGTGAAATTTTGCCTTCAGGGGATTTGAATGTATGGTTTTTCTTATTTATGTTAAATTGTGTTTCTATTCGTTGTAATCAACACTGAGCTAATTATTTTTTAAAATTTTTTTATTTAATTTGTATGCTCTATCATTTGATAAATCTCCATAGATACTACAGTCTTCCAGTTCTAGTATAGAGATCCACCCTAAAAAATTCTATCATGTACTTTGTTGCCCTTTATCTTAAGTTAGCTTTGTTGTAATTTGATTTAGTTATCTTTAGTTGTATGCATCTAAATAATGCATGTCTATTCACATGTGTATGATCATTGAAAGACATTTTCTTAGTATGCAAGTTTAGTTTGGTTTTTGTTTGACTTTTGTTTAGAGGCTCTCTTTTTTGTCAAAAAATAATGCAAGAGAATGAAATATGTATTATATATTATTAGTAATGTAAACTTCTATTATTTTTTCCTAGCAATCTACTACTTGTTTAGGGTTTGCACATTCTATAAAAATCAAACCTTTGTATGTTATATGTAAGCTACAATAAAGAAATGTTGAAAATAGAGTAAAATTTTACTCTTTAAAAGTCAACGAATGAATCATTTTGTTGATGTCTATTGAGAGGTATTGTTATAACAATAAATGATTTCTTTTACCACTATTTTCACTGTTGTTGTTTTTTTCTCTGATGTCTTTTTCAATCAATCTATTGGTTTAGGAACAAGGAACATTTCCCAATTTTACATTTGGTAACAGAGAAAGTATTTTTTTGGATTAAAGATTTTATTGTTGGAATTTCATAAAATATTTAACATTTTGAATTATAAATTCTTACCTATCCCTATAATTGATGGAAATAAGAAAGATTGTTGGTGCAAAAAAATGATGACATTTTTTATAGGAAAATATTTGTGGGAGATTTTTGAATTAGGTTACCAGGAGCCAAAAATTGGAAGGCCCTCATAGCCAATAATAAAGTAGCCAAGAAGGAGGCCAAGAAGAAGAATGTTGAAGCCTTGATTCACATTCAAATATCTCTCGCTAAGAGCTTATTTTCAAGAATCGTAGATGCACAACTAGCTAACGATGCTTGGAAGACTCTTAAAGAAGCTTGCGAAGGTAGTTATCAATTCAAAGTTGTCAAGTTGTAGACATTGAAAAGACATATAGATAATTTTAAGATGTAAGAAGTTGAAAATGTGAGTAACTATTATGTCAGTGTTAAAGATGTGGTCAATAAGATGGATACACTTGGGAAAATTGTGAACATCAAAGTTTTTATTAAAATGGTATTGAAGAATCTTACACTAAGGTGGAATCATGTGCCATAATCATAGAATAAAGAAATAATTTGAGAACCCTTCTATTTGATCACCTAGTTGGAAAGTAATTATAAAGCTTTTTCCTCCAAATCTAGCAAACTGATTCTACCACACTTATTCTACATACTTCATAAACATCACACTAATTTTAACATTCAAACTATTTGATCATCGCATATAACAACAACATTCACAAATGATTCATTCCTTACATATACCTTTTACTTGTATCCAAACACTTCTATTAGGTCAGCCAAATAGGACCCAATAACAAAATTGTTTGACAAGGAATAAGTCAATCCAAAAACATAATATAATTTTACCAAAATAGGTTGCAAAATGACCCACACATATTGAACCTCAACAACATCACATTTCACCATGAAAACAAGTTCCAACTAAAAAGGAATAGATTTAGACTATCTTCAATTACTGGAATAGACTAGGTTAGCCATAAATAATATAATTGCTCCTCAAAGTATGATCTCTAAAACAAAAAACTACAAAATCATAGCGTAGACCACTAGGGAAGACATGTGGCCTAATAAAAAAATCCTCCATTCATCTCACAAGGTGACTTACCATAGAAATTTAACACACAAGTAGTATATCATTAAATTGTCAAGCACTTAATAAAACTTGTAGATTGTGAAACACTAGTAAGTACTAACTTTTTAACCATTTTACCAAGAGACAAAAAAATCCTATCTTAGATCCAAAAACCTATCTAGAGCATATTCCCAAATCTAAACTAATTCAACTATCCATGTAGGATAATGCAGAGCATTTTTTCATATGACTTGAAACTATACCTCTGTCAAATTGAGATATCAAACAAGTATAAATTATTTTGTATACAATGAAAACAACTAAAAATAGAATAAAATGCATAAAAACTAGCCAAATAGATCTTTATTTCCACAAAAAGATCTAATACAATGTGGATAGATGTAGAGTAGAATTGTAACACCTCCACTATGAGGCCTAGAGGACAATACAATAATACACAACAAAAATGCGATTTTTTTTTTTAAAGGAAGAAATAACTATACGTTACAATGAGCATCATGAACATAAAAGAAGAGGCTAACATAGAAATCATATAAGTGTCCTCAATGCCTCACAATGAAATAACTTGTGCATAACAATAATCAAATATAAATGAAGGAATGAGATACTTTAAGAAATAATAATATATAGTCTTGTTCAAGGAGCATGGTTCAAATTACATAGCCATGAATATACAAATGATCATAAATTACATTACAAGGTATCTTTATGGATACAATCTTCTAATACAAGATGTCTCAAACTCAGTAACTGGAGTGCAAGGTAGGTCTTCAGTCTTCTCAAACCATCATGATCATGAAGCAAATCATACCAAAACCCAATGGGTGTGAAAAGAACTCCACCCAACCATGTGGTACCATAAAGTCCACCCCCCATGCAAGGAGGTATCAGTCAGACCCTAGAGACATGAGGATGGAATAACATAATGAAGGCTTGAAAGAAAGCAACACAAGTATTACAAAAACAAGAACAAGAACTCTCAAGATCACCATTATAAGGAAATCACAAGATCAAATAGAGAATCACAAGAATAATAATCATTTTCTAGATTCCAGAGGCCTGAGCAAATAAAGAAATATAACCAAGAAGACCACTAGGTAAACAACTAGGAAGAGTGTCATCACTAGGTTGTCATGAGTTACCCCGGTAGGTCTTCACTAGGTCTCGAACCCCATCCTGGGTTACTCTGGTAACCTCTCCTGATTCTTGACCCCCATACAATTATAGTGGACCACACCAACCTCTCATGAAGACGAGATTGGTGGATGCCATTCTAGGCCATCTCATCTTACCTTGAACCTAAACAAGTTTTCAAGAGTAAGAGAGGCATTCAAAACAATTATCTTATTTAGTGTGAATTAACTACCCATCCCAAATATATTATATTATGTTATATCTTATTAGCAAACTTTCATTGAGTTACCCTGGCGACCACTTTGGGTCTCGACCCCCAATGAAATCGACTCTCCCATAAATGCACCTAGGAAACAAAAACCAAGATCCAACAATAGATCAGAGGAAGGAAAAACAATAACATACTATAGTAAGGCATGACCCTCTTGCTAGAGTAAAATACCACAAATGAAGGATACAAATAAGGCTAGTGATTATCATATAACTTCCAATCACACAAACTAACTAGAACCAAAATCTAGGAAAAAGATGAGGCAAAGCAACAAGATGACCAAATTCCGCCCCCTCAAGGCCTCCAGAAACAATCAAAAAACCATATAGTTGAAAACTTCCAACAAGGATAGGGAGAACCAAGACTCGATTACAACCACAAAAGCTAGAATAATACAATACATCTAAGCAACAAGATGACCACTATAACATACCAAAAATAAATATCTTTTCTTCACAACTAATATCAAATATCATTATTCTTGCCCATTCAAAATGAAGATTTTAAAACAATGAAATAAATTAGGCATTATAACTTGACTAAGTCACCATTCCACATTTCTTTCTATTTATTTATGCAAACAAAAAGGAAATTTATAATATTCAAAAACAAGTGTTTCTTATTACAACATTTTCTTCATTTTCTTTCCAATAATTTAACTAATACACCTCTGATTATAACTAAAGATTATTCTTACTTTAAGCATCATATAAATTCATAACTATGAACATATATATATATGTATATATATATATATATATTTAAAACTGCATAAATTATTAGAAAACAAAATGCAGACAAGGCGTAAGGAAAATGATGAGGCAGAGAGTATGTCATGGGTGCCACAGTTGTGAGTGTAACACTACATTCATGGGAACACTCATGGTTGTGGGCATTACAGTCCATAGTTGTGAGGGTACCCATAACTATGGGTATTACACCCTATAGCCATGGGAATATCCCATGGCTGTGGGTGTAAACCCACAGCTATAACAAAAAAACAGCGTGGGATTAAAAAATATAATTTGACAATATATATATAGAAACACAGATGCCTTCAAAACACAGATTGAGCCTCAATTACACAGAATGCTGAAATTAACAGAAAAGTATATGGACAATGTGATATATAGAGAAAAATAAATAAATATATATATATATATATATAGATATATATATATATATATATATATACATATTAATCCACATAATAAAGGAATCTACAGGCACAAGTAAAATTTAAATCAGATTTTCCACAAATACACAGAGGTCCCATTGCTCAAAATAATAGCCAATTCTTTCAAACCCTTGCAAATTTAAAAAAATCTAAAAGTATTCTTTTCCCCCAAAATCAATAGCAAAAATCCCAATTTGAGTAATCTGAAAACTAAAATCCCCAAATTAATTTCTATAAACAAAATTTTCCCAAATTTATTTATCTGCAACAAAATTTCTCCAAAATTTATTTTTACCCCCTTAAGAAAATTTAAGCATGCTAGTTGAGGGTAGGAATCCTACCTTAGATTGCTTTCCGGGAAGCCTATAAGAATAATCTGAAGTTGTACCCAGAAAATCCTTGACCCAAAAAAAGTGCCACTAATATCCCAATCAAACCTCCACAATCTCTTTCAAGAAAAATTTATAGGATGAATCCAAAACGCCGAAAAAGAAATTACTTTTTATGCAAAAAATTAATTTTCCAAGAGCTTCCCTCGAAACTTTCACAGGAAGATCTCTCTGCAAAAACCCCACAAAAATAACATAGAAAAAGCCCCATGTCGTGCATACCATATTCCTCCCAAAATAAAGTCATTTAATTTCTTCCTGTAACTCTCCACATGCACAAAAATAATTAAATGCCCATATCCAATTTTTTTTAACCTCTTTTTAAATATTATAATTATTTAATTAAGAGAGTGGGGAATTTATTTATTCTTTTTAGAATTAAGCAAGAATTATAAAATAAAACTCACATAACAACCAAATTATTAATATATATATATATATATATATATATATGTATATGTATATGTATATATGTATATGTATATAAATATGTATATGTATATATATATATATATATATGTATATGTATATATACATATATATGTATATGTATACATATACATGTATATACATGTATATGTATATTTATATACATGTATATGTATATATATACATATATATGTATAGATATATACATGTATATGTATATATATACATACACATGTATATATATGTATCTATATGTATATGTATATACATATACATATATACATATATATGTACATATATATGTATATATATGTATATATATATATATTTATATTTGTTTAAAATTTTTAATTTCTTAAAAACAATAACCAATTTAATTAATCAATTTAATTTTTGGAAAAAAGGGTAAAAATTTATTCAAAAATCACAGAAATACAAAGATAAGGCCTTAGGCCCACCAAGCCAACAATAAAAACTAAAAGGATCCTAAGAAAAACCACTAGCACCACCACTACAAAGTCCAGTTATCATAGCATTAGATCTAGCTGTCAGATTTCCAATGATAATACCTTTTCAAAAAGCCCTCAAAAAGATGGTGTGCACAAAGTAGGGCCAAAGGCTAGGTACTTTGGAATTACACCAAAAACTATGCTCATCCAGAGCCTCAAAGGGCCTAAAATGACAATGAAAAAGAAACAAACATAAAAGAGAAATTGGTCCTACACCACTGGGTGCTCTTGAATCATCCTATCTTCTAGCATTAACCTATCCAAAGTTTCAAGATAATTATGAGGTAGACCTTCCCTTCCACTAAAATTCCAACCATCAACATGCTCTGAAGCCCACTTGGCCAAACAATCAACCACTCTATTCCATGTTGGCATTCTACACTGTTATGAGAATAGTTGATGTTGTCATTGATGGCAACCAACTGGTAACCCACTGGCAATTGGTTTTTACATGTCCGACATCATAAGCTTCATACACCGACAGATACCGGCACTGACAGGCACTTACACCAGCATTCAGATTACATCGGCAACAAAGCATACCGGTACCTCAGCCGACATGGGATGAACTTTTGTTTATTGTAATATAATTATCTTTTGTAAGATGACATGGTATATTGTAAAAGACTCATATATGTATGAGATCTTATAGGTCATTTTGAGATTAGAAAAAGATGGTATGTATGGTAGAAAATATTTGTATTAGTGACAGTGAAGGTTTTTGATAAGGCATCTATATGAGCTTAAACTGTTACTGAACCTAGCATTAGAGATGTTGTTTTGAGCAGTACATTGTATTGGATTTGATAATCCATTTTGTAGTCAGTGTGACTTTTCATTGAGCAGTGAGCTCTAGGCTATTGGCCTCCCTGCATGTGCAAGCCACTTATTGTAAGTAGTATTTATTCATTGGACAGTGAGTAAATATTGTAGGTCACAAATCCCACTGAGGTTTTTCCCACACCGGGTTTCCTTATTAAAATCTTGTGTTATGGTGTGTTTCTATGTTGTCTCTGTTATTTATATTTACTGCATTAATTCTTATTTACCGGTACACCATTTTGGGTTCCAAAGTTATAAATAAGTTTAAATATTCTACTAACCAATTAGACACTGATTCACCCCCCCCCTCTCAGTGTCTGTGGGACTGTCATCAAATCTAACAATTGGTATCAGAGCCTGGTCCTTTATTTGCAAAAGCCTAACAACTTGAGGGAGATTCTGACACCGGTAAAGATGGAGAACTTACGAAAATAGTTCGAAGGAGGTCTTGAATATTTTGATGCAAAAAAATTGAAGAATATCAAACTTGAAGATGACCTAAGGATTGCACAGTAATTCATTAAAGGACTTCAGGAGAACTTTGTTATATAGCACAAAATAAGAAAAAGGAATTTCATGAGAAAATGCAGAATGATGATGATGGAAAGGAAACTCTTAGAGACATTGCAAATAAGTTAAGGCAAGAGAACACTAATATGAAGAATGAAATAAAAGATATGACTATGAGGTTATGTAAGGATATTGAAGATAGGAAGAAGAATGAAGAAGACTTGGCTAGGAGACTTAATGATGCAGGAAATGAAAATCTAAGACTTCGTCATGAAAATGATATGTTAAAGATAGATTTGATTCACATGCAACATGATAAAGATCAACTTGGGAGACAAGTTGGATATCTAGAAAATGAGTTGGTTACTGCAAATAAACACAAAGACAAATTCAAGAAAAGTTCAAAAGAACTTGATGATATGCTTAAAAGACAGAAACCTGATGGAGATACAAATGGACTTGGATTTGAACATGGAGAAAGTTCTGGTACTAGAAATAATCAAGATTGAAAAAAACCAGTAAGACAACCTAATGCTTATAAATTTAATGGGAAATGTTTTAATTGCAACAAATATGGTCATAGAGAAAATCAGTGTAGATTTAGAAATAATCAAAATACAAACTCAGCCACTGGTCAATGTTCCAAATGCAACAAAGTTGGTCATAATTCAGAAAATTGCTGAATGAATGTGAAATGCTATGTTTGTGGAATATTTGGGCATTTATCTAATCAATGTAGATCACAAACCGGTCAAGGATATGGAAAGGCTATTAAGAGGAATAATGTAACTTGTTATGCATGTAACAAGATTGGACATATTGCAAAATTTTGTAGAAGCAAGAATGCACTAGCGAACAGTAAAGGATCCAATTTGAAGGGAAAAGAAAAGGTAGATGAAGTAAAGCAAGAATTTTCAAAACAATGGATTAAGAAGAGTGATCACAAAACTGATGAAACTATCTCTGCACCGGTAGAAGAGAGTGATCCTCCACCAGTAGGAGATTTTTCATCTAACTGAGGAATAATCCTTAGTGGGTATTGCAACAAGTTGAAAATCATTTATTCTACCCTTGATTGATGGTAAGAAGATACATTTCTTCTTTACCGGTAGGTGTGTTAAGTTTTCACTAAACTGGCGAGCATTTAATGTAGGTTTAAGAACCTTTTTGGCTATAAAGCACCGGAAAACCCTCATTTCAAATTCATCGAGCATTCAAACAATCAAAGAGCACAAAACTAAGCAAGGGCATTCTAAGGGGAAGCTGCAAAGAGATTTTTAGGCATTTGGAATTTTGGTTAAGAGGTATTTATCTTTTGAAATGGCAACATCATCTTTTGTTCTTGAGTTTATTGCAAAACCTATCATTGTGGACAACGTCAAATGCCCTAGACCTGTGTTTAGGATTATCCCCAAGATTACAAAACGTGATAATTCTGTCAGAATTTTTTCAAAAATTCTGAAGGGTGTAGCATTTGCAGAAGACCGTAGAATCACATACATTGCAACATAGAAAACCTAGGGACTGAGGATTTGAAGAAAATGTTTAATGAGTGTTGGCATTTTGGCACTAAGTTGTCATTGATGTCAACCAGTGGAGATTGAGCATGGAGGATAGTTGCTTGTTTAATGATGAAGAGGTTGAATGTTAAGATATGCAGCTAGTGCAACCGGTACACAATGCTATACTGATCAACAAAAGAAGAACACTCTACTAGCAAAGGGTTTTACTGGTATGTCTTTGTTGGACGGACTGTGTATTGGTAGGACATGTCTTGATCGGTGTGATGTCATGTGAAGCTGAGGTGGCAAGTAGGGTGTGGTTGGTAAAGCTTCATCCATAGGGTTGATGAAATAGATATTTGCCATCAATGAAGGAACCACAAATCAAGGGATTGCATTAGACAGATTGCGGCTCAAGGAAGAAGGAATGATAGAGGAAGATCAGGGGAGTAGTTGGTGCTTGGAACAAAGCAAGAACATCAGATTGAAAGAATACCTTGAGAAGGAAATAGCGGAGGTGATAATAGTAGTTTGCAAGATGCAAATCTATATAAAGGATCGTGTTTCCCTTGTCTATAAAACATGTCTTAAAAGGTGCAGAAATGACAGAGATTAAAAGATGGACATCAAGGTGATGAGATCTTGCAGGATCTAATTGGATTTGGTTTTCCTTGTAAATGGTGAGGAAACCCTAATCATCAAAAATTTGAATTGCTTTTTGGCGGGAAACCATCTGATAAGAAATGGGAGTAATGGACAGAAAGTGTGTTAATGCTTTTTTGAAGATTGACCAGAGGAGAGAAGTTAGAGTGAGCAAGGAGAAAACTTGAGAAGGGGTTTTGATCGAGTTACACTGTGAGTGAGCAAGCAAATTGGTGAGAGGATTCTACTGACAGTTTCATAGTTAGGCAGTTGAGGCTAACTATTAAGGTGTGGCAGAGCAGGCAACATCCTAGTGTGACATAGTGTATTAAGAGACTATGTGTGAAAGGGAGAGAAAGATAACAGAGAGTTAATTGATTCAAGAGTTGCAAAATTCATTTGCAACAAGAAGCCTTAATTGTATTCAAATAGTATTTCAATATACATCACCAAGTTGAAGCTTGGTGTAGGGATTGGTACTCCTTGGGTTGGTGCCCTAAAAGTGCAAGGGTTAGTGCTCCTTGGGTTGGTACCCGAAATCTTTGTAAATCAGTGTTTTACCTATGAGGATAGATTGAAGTAGTAGTCTTCAGTAGCTTTTCTCACCGAGGTTTTTCCCATATTTGGTTTTCCTCATAAATCTAGTGTTGTGAGTTACTTGTGTGTGTATGATCACTTTGGCTTTCTTTCTTGTATTACTGGTTTGACTATTTAAGTGATTAAGTACATATTTGATATTCTCAAGTTAGATCACAAAAGGTAAAACTTAGGAACCACTGATTCACCCCCCTCTTAGTGGTACTCTATGTTCAACAATTGGTATCAGAGCCTAGTTCTTGGTTATCTCTAAACTTTGGGTAGATTCTGGACTTTGAGCACAATGGCAAGAAGTGAGTCTGCTTCCTCAAAAGCCCCCATGCTTGATGGATCTAACTATGGCTTCTGGAGTAGAAGAATGGAGACATATATCTCATCTCTTAGCTTTGATGTATGGATGTCAGTCAAGAATGGGTATGTCATTCCTAATACTCCTCCCACTGATCCAAATGCAAAGAAGGAGTATGAAAATAATGGAAAGGCTAAACATGCCATCTTGAGTGGGTTGTCCGATAATGAATTTGTCAAAGCCATGCATTGTGTTTCAGTAAAGGAGACATGGGACAAATTGTAGAGGTTGTTTGAGGGAGATGCAAAAGTCAAGGAAGCCAAGCTACAAACTCTAAGGAGCCAACTTTAAAGCATCAAAATGAAAGATGATGAAAAATTTGTAGATTACCTTCACAGATTTGATGAAACTGTGAATACTATTAGAGTACTTGGTGAAGAGATTGCAGATGAAATTCTTGTCAAAAAGATACTTAGATCTCTCACTCCCAGTTATGATACTAAGGTGTTAGCCATAGAAGAAGCCAAGGATCTAAAGACTTTTACTATGGATGAACTATTTGGTTCACTGACAGCCTATGAGATGAGAACAACTGGTGAGACTTCTTCAAGAAAAGAAGCTACTTTCAACACAGCCAAAAAGGGGAAAGAAGCTGTTACTCATAAAGAATCCAGTGAAGACTCTGATGCTGAAGTAGCAAACTTTGTCAAGAAGCTCAAAAGAGGATCAGGCCAGTACAAAGGAAAGCTACCTCTTAATTGCTTCAACTGTGGGAAGGTTGGACACTTCGCCACAAGTTGTCCTCACAAAGAAACTAGTGGAGATGAGACAAGAGAGTTCAGAAGATCTACCAACAAAGACAGAGAAAGGAATGACTACCAGCAGGGAAGAAGAGACCACCGGAACCAAAACAACTTATACACCATTGAGGATGACACAACAAATGAAGAGGATGCATCGGAAGATGATGACCATGAGAACCACATAAAAGTAAATCTTTTCATGGCATTTGACAGGCCTGCTATTGAAGATGAGGAAGAAGAGGATGTTGAGGTTGAAGTGGATTTGGAGAGTGAACCTATCAGTGCACTTGAAGAATTAAGTAAAACAAGAAGAGAACTCAAGAGAGTTAAGCTTGTTGCATTAGATGAACAAGATCTCTTGAAGTAGTCTCTGGAAGAATCTGGTTGAATCATATCTGACTTGAAGCTACAGCTAGAAGAAACTAAGAGGATCGGTGAAGCTACAGCCCTTGATTTGATAAAGAAAGAAAAGGAGCATCAAGAGATGGAAGCAGAAATAATAAAGCTCGGAAATGAGCTTGAAGAAACCAAGGAAGAAATTAAAATAAGAAGCAAGTATGAAGGCAACATTGAAGCTTTGGATAAGATGTTAAGCAAACAAAGGCAATCCAAAGACATGACAGGTGGCTTAGGCTTTGAAGTTGGTCAAGGTTCAAACCACAAAGGCAAATCTGACAAAGAGATAATGTTCACTTCTTCAATTGAAGGTGAAGAAAAGAAAACATTCACTATAGGCAAGGAAACCGACAAAAAGACATATGCTAATGCTGTTGGAAATCAACATCCAAATCGGTATACAGAAATGAACCAGAGGTCACATCTCATGCACAAATTTGCAAATCCAAGGAGGAATGCTAGGATTGATCGAGAAGGATTTACCAGATTCAACAACATAAATGGAAGACCCTGAATGAGGCAGTTCCATTCAAGACCAAGACAACACGACTGGTATGTATCAAATTTTCATGGTTATTGTTACAGATGCAATAAATTTGGGCACAGAATAGCTGATTGTAGGTTAAACAATAAGCCTTCTATGAATTTTGAAAGTAGAAATTCATTTAATGCACTTTGAGATATGAATGTTGTTTTCTATCAGTGCAATGGATATGGACATAAGAGTTTTGATTGTAGAAAGAACCAATCGATATCCTACAATAACTTTAAGGATGCTTCCTTTATTAAAAAAATAAGATGCTATAACTGTCAAGAATTTAGACACATAGCCAAATTATGCAAAAACAAGAAGATCAAGAAAGTGAAGGAAAATACTAATCAAAGACCGGTATCTGAATCTGAGTAGAATACAATAGTTGACAAGAAGAAGGAAATCAAACCAGTTTGGGTTGAGAAAGAAAAAGAAAAGACAGAATCAAGTCTCATAGTGCAAACTATTTTACATGCTGAAAGGAAAAATCTATGGGTGGTAGATAGTGGTTGCTCAAACCATATGACTGGTGACAAAAGAAAATTCATTAATCTTGAAGATTGGAATGGTGGGTCGGTAAGGTTTGGAGACAATTCCTCCATCAAAATAAAGGGAAAAGGAGCACTAAGCATTGATGGAAAACTGAAGGCACATGATGCATATTATATGTAAGGCCTCAAACATAATCTATTGAGTGTGAGTTAGATGTGCGACAAAGGTTACAAATTCACCTTTGACTCAACCAATTGTTAGATAAAGAAAGACAGTACTGGTAAAGTGTTGGCAGAAGGAAAGAGATCTAATGGAAATGTTTATAATCTAAAGGAATGCTATGAGTCCCAATGTATGTTAGGACAAGTAGATGAAAGTTTGTTGTGGCATAGAAGATTAGGCCACATAAATTTTGATAACTTAGTTATAGTAAGAAAAAAGGGGTGTGTGAGGAATATTCCACCCATCATCAAGCCAGTAAACACATTTTGTGATGAATGTGTAAAAGGAAAGCAAACAAGAGTAAGTTTCAGGACAAAGGAACACAACACCTCAAAGCCACTTGAAATTGTGCATACAGATCTATGTGGTCCAACTAGAACAAGAGCACTTGCCAGTGAGAGATACTTTATGCTCTTCATTGATGACTACTCAAGGATGACATGGGTCACCTTTCTGCAAGATAAATCACAAGCATTTGAAAGATTCAAGATCTTTCAGAAGATGGTGGAAAAGGAGAGTGGGTACAAATTTAAATGTCTAAGATCAGACAGGGGTGGAGAGTTCACATCAAATGAATTTGAAGATTATTGTGAAAACATGGAATTAGAAGGCAATACTCTGCTCCTAGAACACCACAACAAAATGCTGTGGTAGAAAGGAAGAACAGAACAGTCAAGGAGATGGCTAAAACTATGTTGAATGAGGCCAGTTTGTCAGATACCTATTGGAAAGAAGTTGTTCATATTGCTGCATACACCTTGAACTGGGTTTAGTTAAGAACAAACAACAAGATGACACCTTATGAATTATGGTATGACCGAAAGCCCTCAGTCAAATATTTCAAAGTCTTTGGAAGAAAGTGCTTCATTAAGAAAGATATGGATGGTTTGGGAAGCTTTGACTCTAGAAGTGATGAAGGGATTTTCCTTGGTTACTCATCTAACAACAAAACCTACAAATGCTACAATAAAAGACTAAGAAGAATTGTTGAAAGTGTGCATGTAAGAGTTGATGAGGATATGCACAAAGGTTGTCAACCACACTTTAATCGGTATGATGACTCTGATGATGAAAATAATGAAGTTCAGTCTGACCCTAAACCAGAGGTAGCACCTTAGAAGGTTCCCAACTAGTGTGTATAGTTGAATCATCTGGAAGAGCAAATTCTGGGAAATAAGAGTGATGGTGTGCAGATTAGAAAAAGACTTTCCCGAAATGATGAACAAGTCAACCTATGCCTCATGATTGAATTCAAACCCAAAATTTTCATTGAGGCTAGCAAGAGAAAAGAATGGATGGATGCCATGGAAGAAGAAATGCACCAGATTGAGAAGAACAAGACTTGGGAATTAGTCCCTAGACTAGAAGACAAGAACATCATTGGCACAAAGTGGGTCTACCGGAACAAAATGAATGAAGGTAAGGTTGTGAGGCATAAAGCTAGACTAGTGTGCAAAGGATACTCTCAAGTAGAAGGGATTGATTTTGAAGAAACATTTGCACTAGTGGCTAGGTTAGAAGCAATTAGGTTGTTTCTATCTTACTCTACCTACAAGGGCTACAAAGTGTACCAAATGGATGTAAAATCTTCTTTTCTAAATGGAAATTTAGAAGAAGAAGTATACATGGAGCAACTAGAAGGATTTCTACTACATGATGATGAAACATTTGTATGTCGGTTAAAGAAATCTCTGTATGGTTTAAAGCAAGCCCCCAGAGCATGGTACTCAAGATTAGATCTATATCTAAAGGAGTGGGGATTCAAAAAGTTAAGTCTTGACAACAATTTGTACATAAGGAAAGATGGGAATCACATGATTATTGTGGTTGTGTATGTAGATGACATTATCTTTGGTGGAAACAAGGATACTCTATGCAAAGAGTTTGCTGATCAGATGCAGTCATAATTTGGGATGTCAATGCTTGGTGAATTGACTTACTTCCTTGGCTTGCAGATACTACAGAAAGATAAAGAAATATTTATCTCACAAGTCAAGTATGCAAAGGAGATGTTGAAGAAATTCCAACTAGAAGATTGCAAACTAGTAAGTACTCCCATGGTGACTGGCAGCAAATTGAGTAAGAATGATGAATCATCGGTAGTGGATCAAACTTTGTGCAAATCCATGATAGGCTGTCTACTATATCTAACTACTTCAAGAATGAATATTGTTCACGCAGTATGCATGGTGGCCAGATTTCAAGTTGCACCAAAGCAGTCACACATGAATGCTCTTAGCAAAATTTTTAGGTATCTACAAGGAATGCTCAGCTATGGCTTGTGGTATCCTACACAAGGAAATTTTATTTTGGAAGCATACACCGATGCCGACTGGATAGGATGGATTGATGATAGAAAGAGCACAAGTGGTGGTGCATTCTTTCTGGGCGACCGGTTGGTCTCATGGCATAGCAAGAAGTAGGACTCGGTCTCACTATCTACTATTGAAGTTGAGTACATTACTATTGCTACATGTTTCTCTAAGGTGCTTTGGATGAAGTAGACTCTCAAAGATATCCAAGCAGAAATCACTGATCCCATTCTCATCCGATGTGACAATTCAAGTGCAATCAACATTGCAAAGAATCTGGTCATGCATTCCAGAACAAAACACATCACAATCAAATACCACTTCCCCAGATAGAAGGTTGAAGGACAAGAGGTAAGAATGGACTATGTTCCTACTGGTGAACAAGTAGTAAATGTTTTCACCAAACAACTACTAGTAAGCACATTTGAGTACCTCCAACACAAGTTAGGAGTTGTATCATATGCCTAGGAAGGTTTATGTGGCTCAGGGGGAGCATGTAATGGATCAAAGGTGCAGTGCGCAAGTACCCTTTATCATTATGTCAAAGGGGGAGAAATGTACTAGTATGGAGTGGATTGTGAGAAGTTGACATCAATGCCAAAGGGGGAGATTGTTGGCATTTTGGCACTAAGTTGTCATTGATGTCAACTGGTGGAGATTGAGCATGGAGGTATATGCAAAAATAAGCAGAGATATACACACAGACATCATTTGAAGATTGAAGGAGGGTATTTGAAGAAGGCATATTAGAGATTAACTGGTACTGAATCCAACATAACAAGATGCTATTTTGAGTAGTACATTATCATTGAATTTAATCATCAAATTGTAGTCAGTGTCACTCCCATCTTGTAATTGAGCAGTGAGCTCTAGGCAGCTGGCCTTTCTACATGTGCAGACCCCATATTGTACACACATACTATCTACAGTAGTATCATCTGATTGTGGGTAAGGTTTCCTATTGTGGTTTTTCCCCTTACAGGGTTTCCACATACAAATAACTCTATTATGTGTTGTGTGTGTTATTTGTCTTTCTATTTCATACATTAATCTTTATCGGTACTACAATTAACTGATAAAACTGTCTACTAGCATAAAGTTTGGTTTACCAAGATTAAGCACTAAGTTTTGGATAAGTTAATTTTATTTTGAATTTGTAGACAACTGATTCACCCCCCCCTCTTAGTTGTCTCCGGGACCTAACAATTGGTATTAGATCCTAGTACTCTTTTTGCAAAAGTTTAACAACTTGAGGAAATCCAATGTCTACTAACTATTTTAGGAAGGACAGTCCAAACCTTGATCGAACTAATTAAGGCATATGGAAGATCAGGATGGAGACACATTTGAATTGTATTGGAAATAACTTATGGGATGTTACAAAGAATGGATATGCTATTCCTACTCAAGGTCAACCTAATCCACCAACCTTGGCTAAAGATGAATAAAATGATTGCAAAGCAAGAGAAGCACTTTTGAGTGCATTGTCAGATCAGCAAATCATGGGATTATCAGATAGATCTACTGTTAAAGCTATTTGGGACAAGTTGGAAACATTGAATGAAAGTGATACCACAGTCAAAATTGCAAAACTTGAATGCTTCTAGGTTAGGTATGAAAATCTGAAAATGGAAGAAGATGAAAGGATTTTGGCTTTTATGGAAAGAGTAAATGAAATTGTTTTGGGTATACAATGTTGTGGAGGAACCTTAAGTGAAGATGATATTGTTTCTAAAGTTTTAAGAGCATTTCCACCAGCATATAAAATGAAAGTTACTACTATAAATGAATTAAGAACAATGCCTAATGCATCAGTATCTAGAGACACTTTGGTTGGAAAACTTTCAGCTTTTGAACTTGAAGAATTTGGTCTTGTTGCTATTATTAAAACTAATTTAGCTTGCAAAGAATCATCATCATTAGCATCATCATCATCATCATCATCTAAGAAATCTAATTGGAAAGCCTTCTATGCAAGAGAACTTGAAGAAATTAGAAAGGAGAATGAAGAACTGGAAGAGCTTGAAGCACTATTTGCAAGGAAAATGCCTAAAGATCTAGTTGGAAGTAAGTATGAAGATAAAGCACCATTTAAATGTTTTAACTATAATAAAATTGGTCATATGGCTTCTAGGTGTCTTGATAGACATGCAAGGTTAAGAGAAGAAGCTAAAAGAACATATAAGCCTAACCCTGATTATCAGAGATACATGTTTAAGAAGAATAGAGAGAATTCTTGTTATTATGCTAATAAAGGAGTCACTGATGATTTTGATGAGGATCAGGCAGACAATGAATGGGCTTTTGTTGCTATAATAGAAGATCAACTGGCACCTACTATTCAACCGATAGAATAGGCCCTAGTAGCTAAAATTGAAGATAAGGATGAATGGATCATTGATTTCAGATGTTCACATCACATGACTGGTGATAAGAGTAAATTCTAGTAAGATTTATAAGAGTAAATTCACATCATTGATTCTAGTAAGATTTGGAGATGATAAAGCTTGTTTAATCAAAGGAAAAGGAACTATATCTTTTGATGGTAAACACAATACTGATAATGTTTACTATGTTGAAAGTTTGAAGCATAATATTCTAAGTGTTGGTCAATTAGTTGAGAAAGGATTTCAATTAGAATTCAAGAATGGCAAATCTAAAATCTCAAACAGAACTGGTTTGGAAATTGCAACCGGTAATCAGACTAGAGGTAATATCTTTCATTTGAATAACAATGACAAGACATGTTTGATTGCACATATTGATGAAATTTGGTTATGGCATAAGAGACTTTGTCATGTAAACTTTGATTGCATTGTGAAAATCTATACAACTAAGGTAGTAAGAGATTTACCTAAGATTGTTAAACCTCACAATCCGGTAAGTAAGGAATGTCAATTGGGAAAGAAAGCTAGAGCAACTTTCAAGAGTATTCCAGAAAAATCTAACAATGTTCTTTATTTAATTCATACTAATTTATGTGGTCCAACAAGAACTAGAACTGTACAAGGAGATAGATAGTTTATGCTAATCATTGATGACTATTCTAGAATGTGTTGGGTTACTTTTTTCAGGGAGAAATCTGAAGCATTTGGAAAATTCAAACTATTTAAGGTAATGGTAGAGAGTGAAATCGATAAGAATATCAAATGTTTGAGATTGGATCAAGGAGGTGAATTCACATCTAAGGAATTTAATACATTCTATGAAGTGAATGGGATCAAAAGACAGTTATCAACACCTCGGACACCCCAGGAGAATGGAGTTGTGGAAAGGAAGAATAGAACTATTTTGGATGCAGCCAGAAGCATGATATCAGAAGCAAACCTACCTCTTATATTGGAGAGAAACAGTCAATACAATGGTTTATACATTCAATAGAGTTCACAGCAGAGGTGAAACCAGTAAGACCCCTCATGAACTATGGTTTGGTAATACTCCTACTCTTAAATATTGTAGAATATTTGGAAGTAAATGCTACATTAGAAGAGATGAATATATTGGCAAATTTGATCCTAGAAGTGATGAAGGAATATTTCTTGGTTATTCATCTAAGAGCAAGGCATATAGATGTTTTAACAAGAGATTGCAAAAAATTGTTGAAAGTGCAATTGTGAAGATTGATGAACAGTTTAGAGGTAATTCAAGGTCAAATGACTCTAAACCAGCAATAGAGATAATCACAAATGAACATACATTAAGCATACCGGTACAGAATGTTGATCTAGTCACACTGGCATCATCTGAAAATTCCACAATGACTGAAGAAAGACAACAAGTGAATACACCCAGGTATGTAAGATTGGATCACTCTGAAAGTCAGATAATTGGAAATAAATATCAAGGAGTTATGATTAGAGGAAGATTGGCAAATGAAGAGGTATGTCTTATTTCTCAAATTGAACCTACATCAATTAATGAGGCATATGAAAATAAATATTGGATTAAGGCTATGGAAGATGAATTGGAACAAATTGAAAGGAATAACACTTGGTCATTGGTTTCACAGCCTAAAGAAAAAAATGTAATTGGAACTAAATGGGTATTCAGAAATAAACTTAATGAAGATGGCAAGGTAATCAGAAACAAAGCAAGATTAGTGTGTAAGGGATATTCTCAGAAAGAAGGAATTGATTACAATGAAACTTTTGCACTGGTAGGTAGAATGGAGGCAGTGAGACTTTTATTGGCTTTTCTAGCTCATAAGAACTATAATGTATATCAAATGGATGTTAAATGTGCATTTCTAAATGGAGATCTTGAAGAAGAAGTTTACATTGAACAACCTGATGGATTTTCTTTGACAAATGACAAAGATATGGTTTACAAGTTAAGGAAAGCTTTATATGGACTAAAGCAAGCTCCTAGAGCTTGGTATGCTAGATTGGACAAATATCTTTTGAAGCTTGGTTATACCAAAGGCAATGTTGACAACAATCTATATTATAAAGTGACTAACGATGACATCTTGGTTATTAAAGTTTTTGTTGATGATATAATCTTTGGAGGAGAAGATGGATTATGTAAAGACTTTTCTAATAAAATGCAGGAAGAATTTGAAATGTCTATGATTGGAGAGATAAAAATCATTTTAGGATTGCATATTTCACAAACTGATAAAGGTATATTCTTATGTCAATATAAATACTTGACGGAATTACTAAAGAAATTTGGCATGCAAAACTGTAAACCAGTAGGCACACCTATGACTACAACTGATAAACTATCTTTGAAGGATGAATCAGCACCTATTAATTTGACAAGATACAAGTCTATGATAGGAGGTTTACTATATTTGACACAAACAGGACCTGATATTATGAATGCAGTATGTATTGTTTCAAGATTTCAGAGTAATCCTAAAGAAAATCATTAATCAGTAGTAAAAAGGATTTTCTAGTATCTACAAGGCACTACAAATCTTGGTTTATGGTATCCTAGAGATAAAATTTTGATCTATGTGAATACATAGATGCAAATTGGGCAGAAGATGTAGATGATAGAAAAAGCACCACCGGCAGAGCATTTTTTCTTGGTAGCAGACTAATTTCATGGTTGAGAAAGAATCAGAGTTGTACATCACTATCAACAGTAGAATTAGAATATGTTGCAGCAACAACTAATTGTACATAGGTATTATGGATCAAGCAAATGTTGAAGGACATAAAGGTAAATTGCAAGGAACTTATAATCATTTACTGTGATAATATGGCAGCAATTGATATATCTAAAAATCTGGTACTTCACTCTAAAACAAAACATGTTTCTATCAAATTAAATTTTCTAAAAGAGAATGTTGAAGCAAAAGAAATGAAACTGGTTTATGTGAATACTAAAGAGCCGATTGCAGATATTTTTACTAAGCCTTTGCCTAAGGAGACTTTTGAATATCTCAGAGAGGAGCTTGGGGTTATACCCCCACCGATAGAGACTTAGACAGTTGATGTTTGTCATCAACCGATAAAATTAATAGAGAAATCTTTTATTCTAGCTTTGATGAGGAGAGCTACTTCTCAGGGGGAGTAGTTGGTATTTTGTAATGAGTTGGTATTTTGTAAGAAGTTCTATGAACTATTTATATTTGGTTTTTGTATAGCTTTGGCATTTGATGTCAAAGGGGGAGAGATATTATGGAAAAAAAATTTGGGGAAAGATATTATTTGGGAGAGATTATTCCTAGGGGAGAGACATTATGTATTTTGATTTCTGGTTAATGATCTCTTTGGGAGATTGTTGGTTTTTGGTTCTTGGCATTTTTGTTTTGGCACTTTGATGGTTTTTCCATCTTGTGTTGCCATCAATGCTAAAGGGAGAGATTGTTGGTATTTTGGATATGTTGCATTGGTTTTGTCATTGATGTCAACACTTGTCAACACTTGTAAACACTTATCAGCACTTGGAGATCTTTGTTTTGTTCACCGGCAAGTCAGAGACTTATGCACAGTCACTGGTATCTGGTTCACCAGCAGGATAAATTGTTCACCGGCATTGAGGATGATCTATTATCATCTGGAGATTACTTGGTTATGTTGAAGACATATTTGATCACTTGGTTTTAGTGATTTGGTTATTGGTCTAATCAGGTTTGCATATTTGCTTTTACTAGCAAATAGGTCCAGGTTATACACTAGCAAGGATATCTATTCCAGATCAGCACGACACATTCTGGAGATGATTGATTATTAATGTAAATGCATTGAGCTGACATGATGCATCGGATATTGATTTATTTGTAATTAATTTTATTGTATTATTCTATGTAAGCGAACCCACACATTTGGTCTTAACTTTCGATATATATGTAAGATCTCATTTGTGATCAATATGCGGAATTGGAACGAGAATATAAGAAGTGTGAATAAGGTATATGTGAAAATAAGTAGAGTTATACACATAGACATCATTTGAAGATTGAAGGAAGGTATTTGAAGAAGGCATATCAAAGCTTAACCGGTACTGAATCCAGCATAAGAAGATGTTATTTTGAGCAGTACATTATCATTGGATTTAATCATCCAATTGTAGTCAGTGTCACTCCCATCTTGTAATTGAGCAGTGAGCTCTAGGAAGTTGGCCTTTCTGCATGTGTAGACCCCATATTGTACACGCATACTATCTATAGTAGTATCATCTGATTGTGGGTAAGGTTTCCCACCATGGTTTTTCCCCTTATAGGGTTTCCATGTACAAATAACTATTTTATGTGTTGTGTGTGTTATTTGTCTTTCTATTTCATGCATTAATCTTTACCAGTACCACAATTAACTAATAAAACTGTCTACCAACATAAAGTTGGGTTTACCAAAATTAAGGACTAAGTTTTGGATAAGTTAATTTTTGTTTGAATTTGTAGACAATTGATTAACCCCCCCCCCTCTTAGTTATCTCCCAGACCTAACAAGTTTGACAGATGCAGATCTATATAAAGGATCATGTTTCCCTTATCTCTAAAACATGTCTTAAAAGGTGAGAAAATGATGGAGATAAAAAGATGGACATCAAGGTGATCAGATCTTGCAGGATCTGATTGGATTTGGTTTGCCTCGTAGATGTTGAGGAAACCCTAACCATCAAAACTTTGAATTTCTTTTTGGTAAGAAACCATCTGATAAGAAATGGGAGCAATGGATAGATAGTGTGTTGATGTTGTTGTGAAAATTGACTAGAGGAGAGAAGTTAGAGTGAGCAAGGAGAAAACTTGAGAAGGGGTTTCGGTCAAGTTACAGTGTGAGTGAGCAAGCAAACCGGTGAGAGGATTCTACTGACAGTTTCAAAGTCGGCCAGTTGAGGTAAGGTGTGGCAAAGTAAGCAACATCCTAGTGTGATAGAGTGTATTAAGAGACTGTGTGTGAAAGGGAGAGAAAGATAACAGAGAGTTAAATGATTCAAGAGTTGTAGAATTCATTTGCAACAAGAAGCCTTAGATGTATTCAAATAGTATTTCAATATACATCGCCAAGTTGAAGCTTGGTGTAGGGGTTGATGCTCCCTGGGTTGGTGCCCTAAAAGTGTAGGGGTTAGTGCTTGTTGGGTTGGTGCCGAAAATCTTTGTAAATCAGTGTTTTAACTATGAGCCTAGATTGAAGTAGTAGTCTTCAACAACTTTTCTCATCGAGGTTTTTCCCATATTAGGTTTTCCTCATAGATCTAGTGTTGTGATTTACTTGTGTGTGTATGATCACTTTGGCTTTCTTTCTTGTATTACCAGTTTGACTGTTTAAGTGAATAAGTACATATTTGATATTCTCAAGTTATATCAGAAAAGGTAAAACTTAGGAACAACTGATTCACCCCCCTCTCAGTGGTACTCTATGTTCAACAATGAGGTTATTACCAATGGAAATTGTGTGATCAAACCTGAATGTTAAATTGTAGAAGACTTAGGTTTTGTAGAGATTCTGAACATTCCTAAATTTCCAAAGGAAGTTGTAAGACTTGTATTGAGCAGAGTCCATGGAGAGTTCATATGGTTAGAGTCAATTTGCAAGATAACCAGGGACGCAATTAAGGCAATTAGTGGTTTACCTTCAACCAGTAGTAGGCCTAATAAAACCAAGAAAATACCTAACAAGGGAGTTATGGAGTTAACTGGAGCCACATCTGATAATAGGTCACTTAAAGTGAATGATGTTAAGGATGTAAATGTGTGATATGTGAGTATGGTACTTAGATACAAAGCAACACATGCAAATAGACTGAAATTTGTTTCTAGTCTCTATATTCATAGTGCATATGAGATGATAAACAATAATGTTAAGATTGATGTTTGTGAATGGCTTAAAGATGAATTAATTAACAATTTGAAGAAGATTAAGGGAGACAAGAAAGGTAATTTTCATTTTGGAAACCTACTAGTATGTTTGATGCTATACTTTACCAAAGAGATACCTGGCATAGGTCAGCATGATTTTGGTTATGACATCCTGATAGGAAGACATATATAAGAAGCTTTCATTGGTATGGGGACTGACAGTGTTAAGAAAATCTCAGACTACTTCAAAACATTTCAAGCTAAGATGAGAGTGAGAGAGAGACTACCACAGAGCATAATTGATAAGTATGACAAGGAATTATGCTTTGTTATTAAATGAGATGAGACTTGGATGGAAGCAGTAAGCCCTAGAACTATCTAGGTTACTGAGATGGGTTATGAGGTAGACCTATCTGTTCTGGAGACATATGCTAAAGCTCTACTTGATGCACCAAGGGAGCCATCTGAAGAATTCTCTAGTAATGTAGAAACTATTGAGAGAAATATATCTATGCAGAAAAGGAAAAAAAAGAAGAGAAAATTTTATTAGAGATGCCTCCAACAAGGTCAAGGAAATCAAAGAAAATGTCATGAATATCAGTGGTATATCAACAAGCGAGCTTGAAGGACTGCAACCTGAAGCACATGTGTCACTGGTTGTAACATCTTCTAATATTGACAATGGTAAGGCTATTGAGTTTAAAAGAGTAGAAAGGAAAATAAAACCCTCACCAGTACCCTCTCCTTCACATAAGAAAACCAGGACACTAAGGAAGAAACAACAAGAAGCTAGGGAACCAAAGAAGAAGCTTATACCTAAGAAGAAATAGACACTGGTACAATTTCACACCTAGTTTAGTACGCACTTGCTAGGGTGGTACAATTTCACACCTAGTTTAGCACCCGCCTTGGTGCATTTTACATTTTGCATTGCATTTCTCCTTTAGCACTTAATTAATCAAATTAATTAGGTCTAAGGTCCTATTTCATCATCCTTTGCATCATAAAGTTGGGCCCTTTCGTTAAAGCGTGCCCTTTTCATTTTATTCCTCCAATACATCACTCAATCAAAAACCCTAATTAAGTCCTATTTCGAACTTGGGGGCTTGGTTTCGGGGGTCAAAACATCTTGAAATCACCTATAACTTCGGGATTCTCTCTAAAATCATCATATCCGATGGCCCTGAAAATTTGGTGAAAAGTTGTCGGGACCGTGGCACCCGGAGTGCACATGGTCCCGGACATTTTTCCCAAAATTTTAGGAGCACAATCCAATCATAAAATAAAGCTTAACCCCAAGAAATTGGCGGGAAATTCAATCTCTAGGTCGGCCAAAAGATGAAATTACGATCTAGGGTTTCCTACATAAGAGCTCTCTTTCTTCATTTGAAGGGATCCGATTTTTGTTTTCAGGAACCTCATATGCAGCAAAAGAGCAGATCTTTGAAGACTTCAACAACATTCAACATCCCTCTATCAATAATTTATCAATTTCATTCATCCATTTAGGGCTTGGAAGACATTGAAGAACAATAGGAGATTACCGACTAAAGATTGGCTTGTACTCCTCCCTTGAGGGATGGGTATAATTTCATATTGTTTTCGTGTCTTTGCATAAGCTTCAATATATCCTTTATTCATGTTTTAGATCACTTTGCATCTTGATTTAGAGCATTTACATTATCATTTACAAGCAATTAGGGTTTACTTTCTAGGTTGCTCTAGTTTGCTTTCTTGCATTTTAGGACCTTGCACACACACTAGGTCTGCACACACAATACATTTTACAAAACAACTTGGCTATTCGTGGAGGTGGAAATCACCGAAGTGGGGGTTTGACTAAGGCAAAACCCTATATAGCCGCCCATACCATTTTCAGATATAAGTGTAGGTTTCGAGACTCGGACAACACCATAGGTGACAGATCCGGGAAGAGCAGGTCGAGACAGCACTCCACATCAAATTGCAGAGCAAAAGACTTGGACAGGGGTGCTGGGCACCTTGGTCTTACTAGGACAGGGGCACTGGGCACCCTGGTCCCTGGGACAGAGGCACTGGGCGCCCTGGTCCTCCAGATAGACAGCATTTTTTGACATTTCCGATAGTTTTCCAGAGTGCAAAACAGCAGTTTCAGGTGCATTTTTCAGCACAGAATCAGGACAGTGGCACCCACGCCCCCATCCCAAACATTTTCAATCAGATTTTGACTCCAGGTACACATCTGCATTCTTGTTTTGTCCTTGTGTTTACAGCTATTCATTGTTTAATCTCAATTCTGCAATCTTGTTATTAGTTCATACTTGCATTTTGGGATTAGGGCTTGAACTTGCATCATTTGATCTTCCAATTTCAACAAAGGAATAGAAATCCTAATAGGTAGCCCGTGGCTCTCTCTTTCACAAGAAGAAGTAGCCAATTATGTGATACCTCTAGGCTCTTTTGTATTCCGTAATGTGTGTCAAAAGGTAGGATTAGGGCATGTTAACCTAGTCTCGCTTTTTCCCCTACACATTTTGGTGAACCCGACGTGAAACTATCATTGCTTCCTCTTGCATTGCATTTGTTAGATCTAGATCTAGATTTAGTGTGTTTTCATTTCATGTTTCATTAAAAAGAAAAAAAAAAAACAAAGTGTGTTTCTTTGCATTGTGTGTTTAAATTTTATGCAACCTTTCTTTCAAAATGTCAGATTTTTATTTGCAAAATGTTTGTGCTTTTGATGATTATTATGAGTATATCCAAGACAAATTAGATGAAGCTTTAGATGAGTTTTTAAACCCTAAAGATGCCAAACCTTCATTTTACCAAAAACTCATAAACCTTGTTACTATGCCATTTAGATGTGATGAGAAAGATAAGTCGAATGGTTCCTCTCAAGGGTACATTCCTATCAACTCTTCCACTAAATATAGTAGCATGGTTGTGTTCAATAATCCCCTCTATGAGGAGATGTCTCCTTTTGAATCAAAAGATAAACCTTTTAATCGACATGATCATGCATTGTTAGATGATGCTCTTGATGACTTTGTGGCTTTATCGAAATCTTTAAACAAGAACAAGACTTCTAAATTGGTTAACATGATAAACTTGAATGAGCATAATAAGCCTCTCTTTGAAGTCCAAGGTGCTTATCCTTCTCCCACCTTTCAAGTTCCTAAATCACCTCTCCTTACTGTCCAAGGAGGGTATGATCATGATTCCTTTCGTACCCTGAATAAACCAATTATCACTGTGCAAGGAAGAAAACCTATAAGTCCTTATAGTTACACCAAGCAAATAACTAGAGAGAGTTATCATGCGGTTGCCCATACTTATCACACCAGAAATAATAGGCAGCCTAATCCTCCTCCTGTTATTCCAGTTTCTCATCCTAATCCTCAACCAATTCTTCCACAAGCTTCCTGTATTTCACAAGTTATGGGTAAGGAATATGATCTTATAGAGAAACTTAAAGCTACCCCTGCTAAGATATCCCTCTGGGATTTGATTCAAACTTCTTCCACTCATCATGGAATGTTACAAGATGCCTTGAAAGATTTGAATGTTCCTCCACTGAATACATCTAGTAATATAGCATCTTTAGTTAACTCCGTGATGAATCCTAAAGCTCAAATTGTGTTTACCCAAGATGAATTGCCTACTAGTGAAATTTAACAACAATATGATCCCTTGATGATTGTGGTTATCATGAAAGACACTGCTATAAGACAAACACTAGTAGATAATGGCTCTGGCCTTAATGTGTGTAGCATCAATCTATAGCATAAAATGAATGTGGATACATCTCTCATTGAGCCTGACTCTTGTCCCATTCGAGGTTTTGACAATGTGGCTAAGACTTCATTAGGTATTATCACCTTACCTCTCACAGTGGGACCTGTTACTTTGCCTACTCCTATCCATGTTATGTCAGGAAATTTAACATACAACTTGTTATTAGGGAGGCCTTGGATTCACAGTATGCAAGCTGTACCCTCTATATTGCATAGACAAGTTAAATTTATCTATAACAATAAGACATATACCTTGATAGGTGACACTAATTTCCAAGCTTGTCTACAAACATCTACTTCCAAAGGGGGTTCTTCTAAGACGTCCTCGTCTAGTGATTACTCCTTAAACAAGATACCTATCGATGAATCTGCACCCTTAGATGATCAAAATTCTTTGGATGAGTCCGGAACTCCTGAAGAAGATTCTTCTCGACTTGAATCTACACATAAGAAGGATTTTGATCCTGAGAAAGTTCTCGAAGAAGATGATTGGGGATCTCTTGATTTCAATCCCACCTTTGTAGGTGAATATAAGGTTCCTTCTAGAGAGCTTAAAGTTGATAAGAAGGAAGAAGCTAAAAATCAATCAATCTTACCTGAACCTATGAGTAATAATTTTGTGGCCACTTCTCAAACTTCTTCTCCTCACACCTCTAATTATGAAGAGTTTGATTCTTTGTCTTATGAAAAACCACCTCCTCTTTCTAAAATGGCTGATCGTTATGGTCATGGTTTTCACATTTTTGCTAAGCATGGGTATCATGGAAAAGGTTGTGGTGCTCATGAACAAGGGATGAAAGTTCCTCTAGAGACTAATTTTCACAATTATGCCTTTGGACTTGGCTATAATCCCTGCAAATGCACTAAAGATTCTAAAAGACCATGCATTAGTTGTAATACTATTTCTACATCTCTATCAATGCAACACCCCGAGTATATTGATGGGGATCCTTCATGTGCCTGTGCTTTGGATGTCTTCCCTACCGATGATGCTTTAGCTGAATTTTTGGGAGCCTATGACACTCTTCCCCGTTATCATCACAATAGGGGACTCCCTTATTGTTTGAACACTGAAGCCTATTTTGGAAAGGAGATTGATAATGACGAGATTGTGAAAGAATTCCCTCAGTTAAAGGATACTCCTCAACAAAGTAATCTTCTCATAAGTGACACCACTGATGTTAAGATGGATCCTTGCAATAAAGAAAAAGTTATTAAGATTGGAAAATGTTTGGATGAAGAGGAACAAAAACAATATGAAGATTTATTGCACGAATTCCCTGAGATCTTTGCTTGGACATACTCTGACATGCCTGGTATAGATCCTAAGATTGTTACTCATAATATTGTCTTAGTTCCCGATTCTAAGCCCATGAAACAAAAGATTCAAAAAATGAATCCTAAGGTGGCTATGCTTGTTAAGGCTGAGATTGAAAAGTTATTGGAGGCTGGATTTATCCGCCCTATTGACTATTCCCCATGGATTTCAAATATTGTCGCTATGGCTAAACCAGATAACAAAATAAGGATGTGTACCGACTTTCGAGATTTGAATAAGGCTTCCTTGAAAGATGATTTCCCTCTTCCAAACATTGACATGATAGTTGATTCTACGGAAGGACATGCCTTGTTATCCTTCATGGATGGTTTTTTAGGATACAATCAAATTTTCATTAACCCTCAAGATCAATTTAAAACCGCTTTCACCACCCCTTGGGGTACATTTTGTTGGATAATGATGCCTTTTGGACTTAAAAATGCCAGTGCAACTTATCAACGAGCGATGGCCCTTATCTTTCATGATTATATGCATAAGATTTTAGAGGATTATGTTGATGATATTTTAGCCAAATCCATTCTTCGCATAGATCATATTAAAATCCTTCATCAAATCTTTGAAAGAGTTCATAAATATCACATGCACTTGAATCCCCGAAGATGTGTTTTCAGTGTGGATAGTGGAAAAATATTAGGATTCATAGTTTCACATCATGGGATTGAGGTGGACACTAAGAAAATAGATGCTATTGTCAACATGCCACCTCCTAGAAATGTGTCTCAACTTAAAATCTTACAAGGAAAGATTCAAGCTATTCGTAGGTTCGTATCTCAACTTGTGGATCGTACCTTTCCTTTTACTCAACTTCTTAAAAAGGATATCACTTTTCAATGGAACGAAGATTGTCAGCAAGCATTTGAAGATTTAAAAGTGTATTTGGCTAGTCCTCCTATTCTTCAACCTATCGAACCTTCTAAACCTTTCCTTCTGTATACAACTGCTTCCTCTCATGCTCTCACAGCATTGTTGGCACAGTATGATAAAGATGGTAAGGAATGTCTGGTTTATTACATAAGTCATACCTTACTTGATTATGAGACCTGATATTCTGCGATAGAAAGACAATGCTTGGCCTTGGTGTTTGCGACTCAGAAATTGAGACATTATCTTTTAAATTCAGAAGTCCATGTCATGGTAAAGTTTGATCCTTTAAAGCATCTTTTCTCTAAAACTGATTTATCAGGACGCCTAGCTAAATGGGTTATGATGTTAACTGAATTTGACCTTAAATTTGTTTCACAAAGAGCAATTAAAGGGCAAGCATTGACTGACCACTTAGTTGAGGCCCCTTCACCTTTCTCCTTCCCTAATTTTGAGTCTTTCCTCGATGACTTCATTCTTTCTATAGAGAAAGATGAAACTTGGGAATTATACTTTGATGGTTCTCAGTGTCGTATGGGATCAGGGGCAGGTGTTGTTTTGATTTCTCCTACAAGGAAATCTATTCCCTTATCCTATCATCTAAATTTCCTATGTACCAATAACATTACTGAGTATGAGGCTCTTATAGCGGGAATAAAAGCAGCCTTAGCTCTGAACATAAAACACATACATATTTATGGAGATTCTCAATTGATTATAAGACAAGTAACAGGATTGTATCAAGCAAAACAAGACAAATTATCACAATATAAAGACCTTGCTATCTCTTTATTACAAAAATTTGATTCTTATACCATGGAACTTGTTCCTCGAAAAGATAATCGACATGCAGACGCAATGGCATGTGTGGCTTCTGTTGTATCTTTAGAGGACCCTATGGTTGATCTTAAATTTGTTATTCACAACCTTATTTCTCTAGCTATTGTAGATGATTCTAGCTTGGTAACATGTTGTGACTTTGTAGATTCAGATGAATGGTATTCGCATATCGTAAGATATTTGACCGATGGTACCTTTCCTGATTCTGCCAATAGGAACACTAGGGCTAGAATCTGCAAGCTGTCTGCTAGGTATATTATTCTTTCTAATGTCCTTTACCGAAGGGGTTATGACAGTCTTCTCCTTCGCTGTCTTAACAAATCAGAAATCCCCGTTGCTCTTGAAGAGGCACATTCAGGCGCCTGTGGGGGGCATTTCAGAGGCAAATCCTTGGTTCAAAGATTGCTTCGTATGGGATACTATTGGCAAACTATGTAGAAGGATTCTTTTTCATTTGTTAAGAAATGTCATCAATGTCAACAACATAATAATCTGATTCATGCTCATACCCAAGAACTTCATTCTCAAGTAACTTCTTGGCCCTTCTCCACATGGGGTTTGGATCTCATTGGTAAAATCTCTCCTCCTTCATCTCAAGGACACACCTTCATTATAACCGCAATAGATTACTTTATGAAGTGGGTAGAAGCTATTCCCCTTCGCTCTACTACTGCTGAAGTGATTTGTCAATTTCTTCTAGAAAACATCATTTCTCGATTTGGGATACCTTCCACTATAATCTCAGATAATGGGAAATCATTTAAGAACAAGGACGTGAAGAAATTCCTCAAGAAGTATCATATCAAACATCAATTTTCTACACCATACTATCCTCAATCAAATGGTCAAGCCGAATCATCCAATAAGATAATTGAACAAATTCTTCGCAAAACCGTGAATAAGCATGGTAAGGATTGGAGTAATCAGCTAATCTATGCTCTTTGGGCCTACCGAACGAGTGTACAAATTGCTACAGGAACTACTCCTTATAATCTTGTTTATGGTGCTGACGCTATTATGCCTTTAGAGTTAGAGATTCCATCACTTAGGGTTTCTCTCAAGGGTATAGTAGATGATGACTCTTATAAAGAACAACGACTTCAACAGCTTGAGATGCTTGATGAACAACGTATAAATGCTCTTGAGCATATTCAAGTGTATCACAAAACTCTACAATGAAGCTATAATGATAAGGTTATTCAATGTTCCTTCTCAGTAGGTGACTTAGTCCTCTATGAGAATTAGCGCAATGTGAATGTCTTACCTACAGAAAAGGGAAAATTTAGTCCTAACTAGCTTGGACCATACATCGTTATTGAAGATTATGGATCAGGTGCTTACAAAATAGCAAATGTAGATGGTACGCCTCTTAAAGAACCTATAAATGCTATGCACTTGCGTAGATATTATGCTTAATTCTTCATTCCTTATCTTTCATTTCATCTATCTTCTTTTCAATTCTTCAACATTGGGTAATATGTTAGTACCTCCTAATTAGAGCAAAATAGAATTAAATGTTATGGTGTTTAATCTATATTGCTTCGTTCTTGACAAGCGTGTTTCTTTACTTTATAGTTTGTCTTGAATTCATTTATGTAAATTGTAAAAGATTTACGTTTCCATTATGCTAGCATATTATACAATGTCTTATGTGTTAAGTAGAATTGTATCATGTTGTATTTAATTAAATCACACTAGTTATATGATTCTTAGACTTAATGCATATTTCTTCCCTATCATAAATGTAGTACTTGATTAAATATTTTAATTAAGTCACACATGTATCAATTTAATCATGGAGCATTGAGAAATCAATCACATGGAAATTAAATCCTGAATATACATGTACATCTACCAAATGTATTAGATTTAATCAAAATAAAATATACATTGTTTTAAGGATTAAAGATAACACATTTGAGACAAAAGAGAAGCATGTATATATATATATATATGTGGATCGTATACAAATATAGGTCACTGTACATCCAAAATGTGACCTATCCTACATCATAAAATCATCTCCTATCCCTAGGGCTGGTGGCTAGAGTGTGTCGACTAGATGCTCCCTCCTGATCTGGCCATGCAGGTGGACCCATGGGTGTGTAGTGCAATATAGACCGTGAGTGACTCCGAGAGGAACTCCTACGATCCATATCCATAAGGATCGCACAATAAGAGGAAGCCTCGGTCTAAGTAGCTGCTAGATCTCACCGTGCCCGCTGAAGGTCCTCTGACAGGACTCTCTCTCTCTCCCTCCATATGTCTACCTGTACTCAGAATGGGGAGAACAAGTCCTCATGCTGACCCGCATTCCCCTGAGGCCTATAAGCAATCTGTGAGGAACTCGAGATCTGTGCAATCATGGAAATGTCTGTCACTGCTTGCTGAATCAGGGAACGCCACTCCTGGACATTAGCTATAGCAGTAGAACAGATTTTTGTTAGTACCATTCTATATCATCAAAAACACTAATCAAACAATATAAACCTACTATACCTGGATCTCCCTCACGCCAGTAGGGATCATGGTATGGTAGCATCTGTGATTGGGAACTACTAGGCTCCCCTCACTCGAATAATCTATGCATGATAGGTGTAGGCTGGACGATACTAGGAGCAGGTCTCCGTATCGCCTCGTGTTCCCCCTTTTGGGGAATAAGAGGAGGATCTAGAGCTATGGTATCATCTCCTGAATGGTGGGGAGCTGCATCTGACCCCTCCTCATCATCTCTATCCTCCTCCTCCTCCTCGTCCTTCTTGTCATCCTCATCCTCATCCTCATCTGCATCCTCACCTGCATCCTCCTCATCCTCATCTCTATCCGTGTCCTCCTCCTCCTCCTCCTCCTCGGCACTAGGCTGATCTCCTGTGGGTGGATTAGGATCTCCTGCCTCCTCATGACCCTCTCCCTCCTCTAGCTCCTCTGACCTAGATCCCTGGTCCTCATCTCGGTCTCCATGTCTCCATGGGTTAGGATGGCCTGTCGGGTGATCTGGTGGAAAGATAGGCCCTGGGTATGATCTCATAAACCATGAGACATACCTGCCCTATGCTCCAGGCTCTGCAGAGTAATCAGTGACTATATCCTGATCAGATCCCTCTATATCTATAGTCTCAATGTCATCTATCATCGGTCTCGCTACTGCTCTAGGTCTGGGAAGGACTCGTGAGTGTTGAGTATAGATGGGCATATCAGCTGGAACACACTGCTCTAGCCCAAACTGCCTCCATACTCGGTCGAAGTAGAATGGGACTATGATATGTGAATATCATCCCCGCAGTAGGCGGTTCCTCTGTAAGCATGCTAATTGTCTCTCCATCCCATCCCATCTGTGCATCCGCAGATGGGGTCTCCATATGGTCACCTCAGCTGTCAGTCTATCAAAAATCACTCTCCAATATAACAGATCTCCAAATCTCCACTCACTAGTAAGTGGATAAGCAAACACCCTAGGTCACTCGCTCACCGTACTCAGTGGAAAGCCGACAGGCCTGGTGCATGTGAAGTGCTCAAATACCCACACCTGCAGAAGTGTGCATGTCATCAAGCTGCAACCCTGTCCAAACACATACTCCTCAAGGTTGTGATAGAGATGTGCAAGCATACTCCGACCCCAAGCATACACTCTCCTGTGTCTCTCCATAGCTCTGATGTACCATGTGAGACCCCCATGCATATGCGTACCTCACCCATTAGGGCAGACAGTTAGTGCTATGATGGTGATCATAAGGCGACTCACAAGGGGAACCTCTCCTATAGGATGTAAGAGCCAGCTGACCATGATGCGACCTCTCATCTTGCTCGGCATGACTCTCCCTATACAATATACTTGCTCTCTCTGATGGTCCTCCACTGATCAATTGGTCGCGTATGTAATAGTAGCTCCTCTGATAGGAAGATGAAGTATACGGTACACATCCTCAAGTGTAACCATCAGCTCCCCTACTGGAAGATGAAATGTGCATGTGTCAGGATCCCATCACTCCATCAATGCCATCAGCATCGCAAGATGGAACCAAATGGCTGGCATGAGGATTGCATACCATAATCCCACAATCGACAATGTGTCTCTCTCTGCCTGAGTTAGCCGCGGAATCTGATCTTGCAAACTGCGAAGAATATGTCCCGCCGTATGCTCTCTCATGTATGGGAGACCCTACAACATAAAAACATAACTGTAATCAGTACTCAATCATCAAAATAACTCATGCAAACTGTCGAACATCGTATGCTAACCCTGAAACCCCTTGCCAAGCCCTGATTGGGACCATGGCGCCCTGTCAGGGACCATGGCGCCCTGATTGGGACCATGGCACCCTGTCAGGGACCATGGTGCCCTGTCAGGGACCATGGTGCCCTGAGGGGACCAGGGTGCCCCACAGGGACCATGGCGCCCTGGGTGGGGCCCGGGTCAGACTTCAGGGCCCGCAAACGATCACAGAAAGTCAAAATGCGGAAAATCAAAAGTCAACATTCAGTCAACTCACCTCGTCTAGTGGCTCATCGTCGATCACGGCCTGGTGTAGGATCTCAATCCTCGTGGGATGCTCCGGTCATCATGAAGGCATGATGATGGTTATGTGGGCTCCGCTACAATGAACAGTATTCTAAAATCAACAAAGTGACAAATGCAAATGTCACTTTCAATGTATATACTTTCATTCCTTTACCTTTACTTTCGAAACCCTAATTTTCCTCTATCATTCATTTCATCATAAATTGAGTCTGGGAGATGCGATTTTCGAGCCGTTTGTTGCTTAGGAATCATATTTTCATTCCCCTACTCTCGGGATGTTCCAAAAAGTGCTCTGTTGAAGCCTTTTTAGTGAAGATCCCTCATCAATACTCTCTTACACAATTTTTTGTAAGTAAACATGCTACCCTATTTCACCTCCCTAATAAGCAAGTCGAAACAGGGGGGGCCATATAGCTACTCACAAATTTCATCACTTTCCTTAGTAAGCATTAGGTGATTTTGTGATCTAACGTGTGTTTTCTAGGGTGCGGTTCCTAACTGTACACTGCAGATACCACTGGGGGCTTCATCCGACAACTTATGGATATATCCTTTTTCAAATGATGTTTACTTTTCTATACTTTAGCTTCCATATGCACATAGTACTCATATGACCGCTAAAGTGGGGGCTAAATGTAGCATCGTAAATTGTACGCACTTGCTAGGGTGGTACAATTTCACACCTAGTTTAGCACCCACCTTGGTGCATTTTACATTTTGCATTGCATTTCTCCTTTAGCACTTAATTAATCAAATTAATTAGGTCTAAGGTCCTATTTCATCGTCCTTTGCATCATAAAGTTGGGCCCTTTCGTTAAAGCATGCCCTTTTCATTTTATTCCTCCAATACATCACTCAATCAAAAAACCCTAATTAAGTCCTATTTCAAACTTGGGGGCTTGGTTTCGGGGGTCAAAACATCTCGAAATCACCTGTAACTTCGGGATTCTCTCTAAAATCATCATATCCGATGGCCCTGAAAATTTGGTGAAAAGTTGTTGGGACTGTGGCGCCCGGAGTGCACATGGTCCTGGACATTTTTCCCAAAATTTTAGGAGCACAATCCAATCATAAAATAAAGCTTAACCCCAAGAAATTGGCAGGAAATTCAATCTCTAGGCCGGCCAAAAGATGAAATTACGATCTAGGGTTTCCTACATAAGAGCTCTCTTTCTTCATTTGAAGGGATCTGATTTTTCTTTTCAGGAACCTCATATGCAATGAAAGAGTAGATCTTTGAAGACTTCAACAACATTCAACATCCCTCTATCAAGCATTTATCAATTTCATTCATCCATTTAGGGCTTGGAAGACATTGAGGAACAATAGGAGATTACCGATTGAAGATTGGCTTGTACTCCTCCCTTGAGGGTTGGGTATGATTTCATATTGTTTTCATGTCTTTGCATAAGCTTCAATATATCCTTTATTCATGCTTTAGATCACTTTGCATCTTGATTTAGAGCATTTACATTATCATTTACAAGCAATTAGGGTTTACTTTCTAGGTTGCTCTAGTTTGCTTTCTTGCATTTTAGGACCTTGCAAACACACTAGGTCTGCACACACAATACATTTTACAAAACAACTTGGCTATTCATGGAGGTGGAAATCACCTAAGTGGGGGTTTGACTAAGGCAAAACCCTATATATCCGCCCATACCATTTTAAGATATAAGTGCAGGTTTCAGGACTCGGACAACGCCGCAGGTGACAGATCCGGGAAGAGTAGGTCGAGACAGCACTCCACATCAAATTGCAAAGCAAAAGACCTGGACAGGGGCGTTGGGCACCTTGGTCCTACTAGGACAGGGGCACTAGGTGCCCTGGTCCCTGGGACAGAGGCACTGGGCGCCCTGGTCCTCCAGACAGACAGCATTTTTTGACATTTTCGACAGTTTTCCAGAGTTCAAAATAGCAGTTTCAGGTGCAATTTTCAGGACAGAATCCGGACAGTGGCGCCCACGCCCCCATCCCAAACATTTTCAATTAGATTTTGACTGTGAGTACGCATCTGCATTCTTGTTTTGTCATTTTTTTTACAGCTGTTCATTGTTTAATCTCAATTCTACAATCTTGTTATTAGTTCATACTTGCATTTTGGGATTAGGGCTTGAACTTGCATCATTTGATCTTCCAATTTCAACAAAAGAATAGAAATCCTAATAGGTAGTCCGTGGCTCTCTCTTTCACAAGAAGAAGTAGCCAATTGTGTGATACCTCTAGGCTCTTTTGTATTCCGTAATGTGTGTCAAAAGGTAGGATTAGGGCATGTTAACCTAGTCTCGCTTTTTCCCCTACAGACTAGGACACCCCTCCATTAGCACTTTCATCACCGATTCATACAGCTAATCCACCAGATATAGCTATTGAAGGTATAGCTCATGATTATACTAACCCATAATCTAAGATACTTTTCACCATGAGTATAGATACTCAAGATATAAACATTGCTATGGATAAAGAAACCACAGAGGTTAACGAAGATAATGTTGTGGACAACAACATTTCAGAGAAATCGGTAGTGGTACAAACAGAGAAACAATCTAAGGCAGACATTCATGTTGAGTCTGTAACACCAACAGTTACAGAGGAGCTAAATAGAACTGAGAAATCATTAAAGATAGAGGTACAGACACATACAGATCCATCGGTGGAAAATGTAAGTAAAGTGGATGCATTTGATGGAAGTAAAGAGGTTATAGTGAAGATGATTGGTCAGATATCTATTGAGAAGAAACCTACAGTAGAACCTAGTACATCTATAGGAGAATTCAGACCTACCAACATAACAAAGGTACTTTTGGATTCTATTAAAAGGATTATTGATTGCAATGTCTTATCATTAAGGCAATTGATAACACTTTACCTATTCTGAAGATGATTGCACCTAATTGCAAGATAGATCACATTAATGATTCTTTAGGGAAATTGGACACATTGTCTAGATTCATTGCTAACAATGTAATTACTATAGATAAGGTGAACAAGGATATTATTAAGGAGAGATTTGACAAAGAGAAAAACACATTCTTTGAGAACACCATAAAGAAATGTACCCATCACTTGGACACACTTTTACTAGTACTCAATTCCACAATTTTGGAGTATAAGGAATTCTATAGGGAAGCATGTGAACCTCACTATTTGATAGAGGATAATGATGAGGAGATCAAAAAGACACAAAAGGAAATTGATGACATTGCGGATAATATAATAGGTTCATCTAGACTTATATTAGTTTTTGAGCAAGAAATGGCCCTTTTTAGGAGAAATTGGAAAAGCTTGAGAAAGAGAAGGCAAGAATAAGGTCTAATGCCTAGGAACTAAAGGATAAACTTGGTCTGAGGTTGGATACTCTTATTACTCAGAGAGTTGAAATATCTAAGGCAACAGTTCAAGGAGAACGATCACTGGAGAAACAAATACACTATCTCACCGGTATGATCCAGCAGACTGATGCAACTATTACTGACAACAACAATTTTATGCAGAGTTTGAATCTAGTTGTGGCAAACATCTTTTAGATTGTAACCAACCAGTTACAAAGTTTGGGGTAGCATTTTTGTACTCTTTTGACTATTTATGACATCCTTTGTCATTGATGTCAAAGGGGGAGTTTGTGGAGAGAAAAATGCATGTACAATGGAGATCACTTGCTCAAGGGGAGCACATCTTTTTGGATTTTAATTTTGGATAATAGTTTTGATTTTTCTCATGAGTGTTGCCATCAATGCCAAAGGGGGAGATTGTTGGAATTCTCCACTCTTATGAGAATAGTTGATGTTGTCATTGATGGAAACCAATTGGTAACCCATTGGCAATTGGTTTCTACATGCCCGACATCACAAGCTTCATACACCGGCAGACACCGGCACCGACAGGCACTTACACCGGAATTCAGATTACATCAGCAACAAAGCATACCGACACCCCAGCTGACATGGGATGAACTTTTGTTTATTTTAATATAATTATCTTTTGTAAGCCGACATGGTATATTGTAAAAGACTCATATATGGATGAGATCTTAGAGGTCATTTTGAGATTAGAGAAAGATGGTATGTATGGTAGAAAATATTTGTATTAGTGACAACAAAGGTTTTTGATAAGGTATCAATTTGAGCTCAAACTGGTACTGAACCTAACATTGGAGATGCTTTTTTGAGTAGTACATTGTATTGGATTTGATAATCCATTTTGTAGTCAGTGTGACTCTTCATTGAGTAGTGAGCTCTAGGCTATTGGCCTCCCTACATGTGCAGGACCCTTATTGTAAGTAGTATTTATTCATTGGCCAGTGATTAAATATTGTGGGTCACAAATCCCACCAAGGTTATTCTCACACTGGGTTTCCTCGTTAAAATCTTGTGCTATGGTGTGTTTGTATGTTCTCTCTATTATTTTTGTTTACTACATTAATTCTTATTTACCGGTACACTATTTTGGGTTCCAAAGTTATAAATAAGTTTAAATATTCGGCTAATCAGTTAGACACTGATTCACCCCCCTCTCAGTGTTTGTGGGACTGTCATTGAATCTAACAATTGGTATCAAAGCCTGGTCCTCTATTTTCAAAAGCCTAACTGCTTGAGGGAGATTCTGACACCAGTAAAGATGGAGAACTTAAGAAAACTGTTGGATGGAGCTCTTGAGGATTTAGATGCAGAAAAATTAAACAATATCAAACTTGAAGATGATTTGAGGATTGCACAGGAATTCATTAAAGGACTTCAGGAGAACTTTGTTATAGCACAAAATAAGAAAAAGGAGCTTCATGAGAAAATATAGAATGATGATGATGAAAAGGAAACTCTGAGAAACATTGCAAATAAGTTAAGGCAAGAGAACACTAATATGAAGAATGAAATAAAAGATATGATTATGAGTTTATGTAAGGATATTGAAGATAGGAAAAAGAATGAAGAAGACTTCGCTAGGAGACTTAATGATGCAGGAAATGAAAATATCATGAAAATGATATGTTACAGACATATCTGATTCACATGCAACATGATAAAGATGAACTTGTGAGACAAGTTGGATTTCTTGAAAATGAGTTGGTTACTGCAAATAAACACAAAGACAAATTCAAGAAAAGTTCAGAAGAACTTGATGACATGCTTAAAAGATAGAAACCTGATGGAGATACAAATGGACTTGGATTTGAACATGGAGAAAGTTCGAGTACTACAAATAATCAATATCAGAACAAATCGGTAAGACAACCTAATGCTTATAAATTTAATGGGAAATGTTCTAATTGCAACAAATATGTGGTCATAGAGAAAATCAGTGTAGATTAAGAAATAATCAGAATACAAACTTAGCCACTGGTCAATGTTCCAAATGCAACAAAGTTGGTCATAATTCAGAAAATTGCATAATGAATGTGAAATGCTACTATGTTTGTCAAATATTTGGATATTTATCTAATCAATGTAGATCACAAACCGGTCAAGGATATGGAAAGGCTATTCAGAGGAATAATGTAATTTGTTATGCATGTAACAAGATTGGACATATTGCATGTAGAAGGAAGAATGCACTGGTGAACAATAAAGGATCCAGTTTGGAGGGAAAAGAAAAGGTAGATGAAGTAAAGCAAGAATTTTCAAAACAATGGATAAAGAAGAGTGATCAGAGAACTGATGAAACTATCTCTGTATCAGTAGGAGACAGTGATCCTCCACTGACAGGAGATTCTTCATCTAATTGAGGAATAATCCTTTGGAGGTATTGCAACAAGTTGAAAAGCATACATTCCACCCTTAGTTGATGGTAAGAAGATACATTTCTTCTTTATCGGCAAGTGTGTTAAGTTTTCAGTAAACCAGCGAGCGTTTAATGCAGTTTTAAGAACCTTTTTGGCTATAAAGCACTGGAAAACCTTCATTTCAAACTCATCAAGCATTCAAACAATCAAAGAGCATGAAACTGGGCAAGGGCATTCTAAGGTGAAGCTGTGAAGAGATTTTTAGGCATTTAGAATTTCAGTTAAGAGGCATTTATCTTTCGAAATTGCAACCTCATCTTCTGTTCTTGAGTTTATTGCAAAACCTAACATTGTGGAAAACGTGAAACACCCTAGACCCATGTTTAAGATTATCCTAAGATTGGAAAACAAGATGATTCTGTCAGAGCATTTTCAAAAATTCTAAAGGGTGTAGCATTTGTAGAAGACCCTAGAATCTACATACATTGCAACATAGAAAACCTAGGGACTAAGGATTTCAAGAAAAAGTTTAATGAGGTTATTATTGATGGAAATGGTGTGATCAAACCTGAACATAAAATTGTGGAAGACTTAGGTTTCGTAGAGATTCTGTACATTCCCAAATTTCCAAAGGAATTTGTAAGACTTGTATTGAGTAGAGTCCATGGAGAGTTCATATGATTAGAGTCAGTTTGCTAGATAACGAGGGAAGCAATTAAGGCAGTTACTGGTTTACCTTCAACCAGTAGTAGGTCTGATAAAACCAAGAAAATACCTAACAAGGGAGTTATGGAGTTAACCAGAGCCACATCTAATAACAGGTCACTTAGAGTGAATCATGTTAAGGATATAAATGTGAGATATGTGAGTATGGTACTTGGATACAAAGCAACACATGCAAATAGACTAAATTTTGTTTCTAGTCTCTGTATGCACAATGCATATGAGATGATAAACAATAATGTTAAGATAGATGTTTGTGAATGGCTTAAACATGAATTACTTGACAATTTGAAGAAGATTAACGGAGACAAGAAAGGTACTTTTCATTTTGGAAACCTACTAGTATGTCTGATGCTATACTTTACCAAAGAGATACCCTACATAGGTCACAATGATTTTGATTATGACATCTCGATAGGAAGATAGATACAAGAAGATTTTGCTGGTATGGGGACTGACAGTGTTAAGAAAATCTCGGACTACTTCAAAATATTTCAAGCTAAGCTAAGAGTGAGAGAGAGACTACCACAGAGCATAATTGATAAGTATCACAAGGAAATCTACTATGTTATTAAGCAAGATGAGACTTGGATGGAAGTAGTAAGCCCTAGAACTATTTAGGTTATTGAGATGGGTTAGGAGGTAAACCTATCTGTTCTGGAGACATATGCTAAAGCTCTACCTGATGTACCAAGGGATCCATCTGAAGAATTCTCTAGTAATGTAGAAACTATTGAGAGCAATATATCTATGTAGAAAAGGACAAAAAGAAGAGAAAATTTTATCAGAGATGCCTCGAAGAAGGTCAAAGAAATCAAAGAAAATTTCATGAATATCAGTGGTATATCAGCAAGTGAGATTGAAGGGCTGCAACCTAAAGCACATGTTTCACCGGTTGTAACATCTTCCGATACTAATAGTGGTAAGGCTACTGAGTTTAAAAGAGTAGAAAGGAAGAGAAAACCCTCACCGATACCCTCTCCTTCACCTAAGAAAACTAGGACACTAAGGAAGAAACAACAAGCAATTAGGGAACCAAAGAAGAAGCTTACACCTAAGAAGAAATAGACACTAGTTACCCCCACACTGGATGATCTATTGAATGAGATTATAGAAGAAGGAAATTTATCTAATATAAGTAAATGGTATAATTCTTCCAGTAATTCTGACAAAAATAAAATTGAAGAAAGCATTAATTTACACTTGGACATTTATAAGAAAGTTTTGATAGAAGTAATAGATGAGATACCCAATGATTTATACATGAGATTGGAAGCTAAAAGGCTATTAGTGATGGAACTGGACAAAAAGTTGAAAGTTGAAGCACTCTTGGTTGTACATTTGGTAAATTCTAGAGAAGAAATAGATGAGCTTATTTGTGAAGCTAACTGGTCAGTATTTGTTAGTGGACATCGGCAAGTGAGCCTAATGGTTGGAAGGGTTAAAGAAATTGCAGATGAGACTACAGATAAATGGGACATATTCTTTGTAGAGAAGGAAACGTAAGAGGAAAGAAGCAAACCAAAAATAGAAAAGATATTCAAGGTATATCAGAAAGACAAGGGAAAAGGCAAAATAAGTGGTGTACCTTCTATAAAAATAATAGATAACATCCCTCCACTAACCCAGTACACCCCTCCATTAGCACCTTCATCACCGATTCATACAGCTAATCCACCAGATATAGCTACTGAAGGTATAACTCATGATGATACTAACCCAGAATCTAAGATACTTTTCACCATGAGTGTAGATACTCAAGATATAAACATTGTTGTCGATAAAGAAACCATACAGGTTAAGGAAGATAATGTTGTGGACAACAAGATTTCAAAGAAATTGGTAGTGATACAAACAAAGAAACAATCTGAGGAAGATGTTTATGTTGAGTTTGTAACACCAGTAGTTACAGAGGAGCTAGATAAAATTGAGAAACCATTACAGGTAGAGGTACAGACACTGACAAATCCACCAATAGAAAATGTAAGTAAAGTGGATGCATCTGATGGAAGTAAAGAGGTTATAGTGAAGATGATTGGTCATATATCATAACAGAGGTACTTTTGGATTCTATTAAAAGAATTACTAATTGCAATTCCTTAGCATTTAAGGCAATTGATAACACTTTACCTATTCTGAAGATGATTGCACCTAATTGCAAGATAGATCACATTAATGATTTTTTAGGGAAATTGGACACATTGTCCAAATTCATTGCTGACAATGTAATTACTATACATAAGGTGAATGAGGATATTATTAAGGAGAGAGTTGACAAAGAGAAAAACACATTCTTTGAGAACCCTATAAAGTAATGTACCGATCACTTGGACACACTTTTACCGGTACTCAACTCTACAATTTCAGAGTATAAGGAATTATATAGGGAAGCATGTAAACCTCACTATTTGAAAGAGGAAATTGATGAGGAGACCAAAAAGACAAAAGGAAATTGATGACATTGTGGATAACATAATAGGTTCATCTAGACTTATATCAGTTTTTGAGCAAGAAATGGCAGTTTTTGAGGAGAAATTGGAAAAGCTTGAGAAGAGAAGGCAAGAATAAGGTCTAATGCTCAGGAACTAAAGGATAAACTTCATCCAAGGTTGGATACTCTTATTACTTAGAGAGTTGAAATATCTAAGGCAATAGTTCAAGGAGAATGATCACCGGAGTAGCAAATGCACTATCTCATTGGTATGATCCAGCAAACTGAGGCAACTATTACTAACAACAACAATTTTATGCAGAGTCTGAATCTAGTTATTGTAGACATCCTTTAGATTGTAACCAACTAGTTACAAAGTTTGGGGTAGCATTTTTGTACTCTTTTGATTATTTATGATAGCCTTTGTCATTGATGTCAAAGGGGGAGTAGTGGAGAGAAAAATGCATGTACAAAGGAGATCACTTTCTTAGGGGGAGAACATCTTTTTGGATTTCAATTTTGGATAACAGTTTTGATTTTTCTCATGAGTGTTGCCATCAATTCCAAAGGGGGATATTGTTGGCATTATACACTCTTATGAGAATATTTGATGTTGTCATTGATGGCAACCAACTAGTAACCCATTGACAATTGGTTTCTAAATGCCCGACATCACAAGCTTCATACACCGATAGACACTAGCACCGAGAGGCACTTATACCAGCATTCAGATTACATCGACAATAAAGCATACCGGCACCCTAGGCAACATGGGATGAACTTTTGTTTATTGTAATATAATTATCGTTTATAAGCCAACATGGTATGTTGCAAAAGACTCATATATGTATGAGATCTTATTGGTCATTTTGAGATTAGAAAAAGATGGTATCTACCCCAACATTAATAACAATAATATCTCTAACTGATATCTCAATCTGAAGTTTGGATATTCATATGATAGAGTTTACTATTCTCATGGTTGGTGTTCATTTAGTTGTCAATCCAGGAACATAAAACTTGAAATGGGTCTGCAAAATATATGCACTAAGCTCCTTGAATGATTATTCTCAATTACTGGAAGGAATAGGAATAAAAATCAGAAAGACTAAATGAAAGCTTTTCAAAATGTGGTTGAAATTAATTAATGGAAATAATAGGACTAACTTTGTTCTACCTTGGCTGCAGGAACAGTCAAAGGATCTGTTTCCAATGGCTGCAGGAACATCCCAGTCATGAACTTCTACTGCAACTAAGTAAAATCTAACTTCAATAATCATAAACACAGGATCACTCACCAAGTGGGCCCCCTTGGATGAGTGATATCAAACTTTCAATAAATAACTCTTAATAGATATGAATAACATGATTCTTATTTACTTCTTCCTGAAAGATGATTACATATCAAAAAGATGGAAATCTAGAATACATGACAGAAAATGCTCAATCCTTTTCAATTCTGTCTAACCTAGAAAGAAGGGAGAGCTTATTTAAATAGAAAAGACAATCTACAATAGATAACTACAATTATGCCCAAAAGAAAAGGCGGACCACTACCAGACAAAGGGAATAACAAAGAGCTTGGCTGCAGGAACTGTTGATCTGTAACTGAATCATAGTCCTTTGCATGCCGAAGAAATGTTTTACAAATTAAACATGTACTGGCGTTAAACTCCTGTGATGAAGCACACTGCTCTGATTATGCCTTAGATTGCACTCATTTGAATATCCTTTAATTTGACCTCCAACTCTCTAGCGTGATTCTCTAGTCCTTAGGCATGGAAGAGAATTCTTCACTGCAGCATCAATTATTACCTGCACTAAAATAGAAACAAAATACAAGGACACGCATATGTGTATTTTACTTTAACTAATACATTCATTAATTCACATATGAAATCATCCTAAATAATCCACATATCACAAAGATAAACCATTTGGCTGCAGGAATATATTGGCATGGTTGAAGGAAGAAATTAGCAAGGTTCAAACATGATTTCTTAAGTTCAGTCTTTAAAACATGGATTACATATAGTCAATGCATAATATTTTACTATCATAATGCAACCCAAAAGATACCAAAAAGACCTAAAAGTCTTGATAAAAACATGTCAATACACCAACTTATCATGCCCCCCAACTCTAAGGATTTGCTACTCTTCCAGCAAAAGGAAAATTTCTAACTTTTGCTGAGACTCTGAAATCACCCACAGTGTTCTCTCTGGTTCCCTTGAGAGGCAAACTCTAGTAAAATCCCTTCATTTTCTCCAACCTTGACCATCTAGCTGATTCTTCAACATTCACATCATAATTATGTTCTATTGGTTGGCATGCCAAAAGTGTCCACATTAGGATAGGAGGCTGAAAGATTAATGGTAACCAGTTATTGGTTTTGTCCCTTCCTAATTGTATATATCTGGAGGCTCTCTATATAGCTGCATGAAAATTCTACAATGAATAGGGTTCTCCCAATTTTAGATGATCTGGTAGATGATTCCAGTGTTGAGATAGTCCCTCTAATGCTATTGTCCTGTGGGTTTGGACTAATTGCTTAAACGCTTGATATACTTCCTCTCTTATTGGAAGTACTATCTTCCTAACATCATTTCTTATTAATAATTTTTGCCAGTCATAATACAGAACTCTAGGTTCTACTGCTTCCCTCCTCAATGGCAATGGACAGTCAAGTTCCAGTTTTTCAAACTCCGTAGCTTGTGGTCCTAGAATCATTTCATTCTGTATCCATGATATTAGAACTCTAAGATGAATATCCCCAATGTATAACAAGGGATTCCATTCTCTGTCTTGGGGCATAGTATAATTATGTAAATAAAATTCACATAACAGGTTCTTTACAGAATGTGGGCAGGTTTGAAAAGCATGATAGAATTCCTCAGGTGTTTCCAAGGATGGGCTAAAGTCTCTTACTATGCGGTTTAATCTGAAATTCAGATACTACTCTTTCAAGTGCACTGCATATATTCTTGGGGGAGCTCTACACTGCATTATCTCAGGAACCACACTATAGATTTCTTCTACCTTATTCTCAAATTCTTTAATTCTATTGTCTTTTTTCTCAATCTCTTTTTGCTGCTTATTAATTATTCCAGGTAACCTATCCTTCTCTATTTCCCATTTCCTAAAGAATGTTAAAGCAATTGACAAGCTAGTCAGGGATGAAGGAGTTTTTATGGGTCCTACCTTAGACTGTGGAATTTCTTCAATAACTTCCTCATTCTGGATTGGCATATTTCCCATGTTTTCTTCAGGTTGCTATGCAAAATCATCAATTGTCTCCTTAGATTGTAATGCCACTAAAGCTAGATTTGCAAGCTTGTCAATTACAATTTCTTCTTGAATAGCTTCTTGAATTTCCTCTCTTCCAGGATTTTCCTGAATTTCATCTTCTATAGGGTTTTCTTGCATTTCCTTATTTGTGGCATCTTCTTCTTCTGAAGTGTCTACTACAATTACCTCTGTTGGCTTACTCACTAGTTGAGTTTTCTATGTTTTTCTTCTTGTTATCCTAACATACACTTTTGAAACTGATGTATGAGTTCTTGTTTTTGTTTGTCGCCTCTTGGCTATAGGAGGAATGTGCACTTCCTGCTACCAAACAACAAATTCCTCATCTGAATCCTCCTTTTCTAATTCTTTTCCTTCCCTTTGCAAAATAGGTGAACCTTCATGACGAAGGTAGAGGGTTGCCCTTCAGTTAGCCCTACTTCAATATTTTCTTCTAAAATTATTGTAGCTCCTTTAGCAACTAACAAACCCTCTCTTCACTAGAAAGATCTTCTGCAGCCATCCCTTCTTGAACTGAAGGGTTATCTTCAACAGGGGCTTCATTTGCCCTAAACTGTAGAATATCTTCAAATACACCCCATTCCATCTGTGAAACATCTCGTAGGGACCATTTTACTAGAAACTTTATCAGACCATGATGGCTAACAGAATGATTGCCATATTTTTTAGTCTCCTTAGCACTTATAGAAATGAGATGATACAGGAAATTTGGGACATTAACTCGCCTGTTATGACGCAGATGACTAAGTAGCTTGAAGTGAGGCGAGTGGAGATTTGAATACTGTCCTTCACAGGTGATATACTTCATGATATACAGAGCTACCTAAGACCAGTGTGCTGGCAAAGAAACCCTTTTAGTTCCTTGCCTATCTACCATTAAGGGTCTGTCTGTAGCAATTGTGAACTCTGCCCTGGCACTTCTTGCATCCTTCGATTCTAGAAAGAGTTCTCCTTCCTGCAACAAACCTATGACGTCCACAATTCTTTGCTCTATAGAAATTACCCTCAACCCCTTAACTATAGCTTCTCCTTCATCAAAAGAATGCATAAATTCCGTAGCTATTTCGTCATTGAAATCCCTAATCTTCAAGAAATACTCCAGCTAGTCGTGGTTTTGGAAATAGTGAACATAGACAACATCCTATAGAAAAACTTCATGCACAGTCGGTTCATGGTGAATCAGATCACCTCCCATCTTTTACTCCGATACTTCCATTACTTCACCAAAATGTTTGAAAGACTCACAAAAAGCCAATATCTACATATCTAAAATTAGGCGGCAGAACTTATTATTCACTTGCATGAAATAATAATCATCACAAGTAATGTTAGTTAGGAAATCAATGCTTAGGATAATCAATCTTATTGGGAAAAAGGACCATAAAGTACCCCCCCAACTTAACCTATCATGTGTCCACATAGGGCAATAAGATGTTGGGATTAATGTGGATTATTACAGGATTAAAGTCATAATGAACTAATAAATGCAAAATTAAAATAAAGTACAATATATACGTACCTACAATTTGCGAAAATGATGGCAAAATGAAATGAGGTGATAGATAAGAAAGTGGGATGGAATGTAGTGGATGGAACTTTATGTATGGAGAATAATATTTCACATGGAAATATCTGATTATGATATAGTACATAAGTTCGCTACAAAAGTTGCAAGAACATCACCTTTATTAACAAGCCTAAATACAATAGGAGGCTCATGAAGTGTTACCGAATCATTATTAGTTACTACAGGAATATCACCAGTTACTGCAGGAACATCACCAGTTGCTGCAGGAACTTGTGTTTCTTTTGGAGGGGCAAATTGCTATAGAAACTCTTCTCATGTAGTCGGCTTGTGATAAAGGCATAGTCGGTGTCCATTCACTAGAAGTTTGAATCTAATAGCATCTATGGTGGACAACCAAACTGCTCCATTGTGAAAAACTTCTTCTATTTGATAAGGACCCAACCACCTTGTGTGGAGTTTTCCCTGAGCATCTTCATATCTGGAATCATACAATAGTGCCCAATCACCAACTTTGAATCTCTTTTCTCTGATATACTTATCATGCCATCTAGTTCTTTGGTTTTGAATCAACTCTGTCTATTGAACAACTATTTTTTGCCATTCATCTAAAGCATTTAATTGCTGAATGCATTCGTTTTGTGCTTTAGATAATGTCATATTAAGTTGTAAGGCTGTTCTCAAGGTTTTATGCTCAAATTCAATAGGCATCATTGCTATTTTTCCATAGACCATCTCAAAAGGTGTGAATCCAATTGGTGTTTTTCAAGTTGTTCTATATACCCTAATCGCCTCTGAAAGCCGATTAGACCAGTCTTTCTTGTGGATAGACACCATTTTTGTAACAATACCTTCAAGTTCTCTGTTGGTAACCTCTACTTGACCATTAGACTGTGGATGGTATGGAGTAGATTTCTTGTGTCTTATATTATATTCATTGACCAAAGCTTTTATCAATGTTGATGTAAATTGAGGTCCCTGGTCTAACACAATTTCCCTGGGTACTCCATACCTTGTAAATATTTCCTCATGTAGAAACTCAGTTACTTTATTATCTCTTGCATGTTGCATAGCTTTAGCTTCTACCCATTTTGTCACATAGTCTGTACATACCAAGATATAAGATCTACCATCAAAAGGTGGATCAATGGGGCCAACAAAATCTAATCCCCGTTTATCAAATGGTGTTACAAATATTTGAGGATATAGAGGCATTTCATCTAATTTTTTAGGTCTACCCATTCGCTGACACCTATCACACTTCCTTGTGTACTAAGCTGCATCCTTATGTAGTGTAGGCCAATAATAACCTGTATTGAGTATTTTTAATGCTATCCTTTTGGCAGCAAAATGACCTCCACACGGTTCATCATGACATGCATGCAAGATGTCATATGTTTCATCTTCTCTGACACATCTTTGCATAACTTGATCAGGTCCAGTATAGAATAGACAATCAGCAATCCATGAAAAATTAAAACTTTTTTCAACTAATAATCTTCTTTCCTTAGGAGAAAAAGAAACTGGCATCTTAGCTGGAGCTAAATAGTTGGCAATATTAACATACCAAGGTGTATGAGCCTGTATGAGAAACAAATGCTCATATAGAAAAGTGTCATCTATCATTGTAGAGTCTTCCTGCAATTGAAGACATGAAAGATAATCTGTAACAACATTAGACTTCCTTGGCTTATCAACAATTGTGATATTAAATTTCTGCATCAACAATAACCAGCAAGCCAATCTACCAGTGATTGATGGCTTATTCATAAGATATCTAATTACATTATGATTTGTATGCACAAAATATTGGATACTCTATAATATAGTGTCTATACTTATTAAGGGCATATATGACAGCTAGCATTTCTTTTTTAGTAACTATATAATTCAATTCAAGTCCTTGCAAATTCTTGCTGATATAATATATAGCATTTTCCAACTTATCAACTTTCTGTCCTAACACTGCTCCTATAGCATAATCAGATGCATTAGTATGGATTTGAAATGGTAGAGACCAATTAGGTCCTTAAAGAATTGGTGCCTGAGTCAAGGCATGTTTAAGCTTTAAAAAAGCTTCATTGCATGTTGAAGTCCATTTAAATTCTGCATCTTTAGTAAGCAGTGAATATAAGAGACTTGCAATTTTGCTAAAATCTTTAATGAACCTTCTGTAGTATCCAGCATGGCCAAGAAAACTTCTCACATCCTTTTGCTTCACAGGGTCATGAATTTGTTGAATAACCTCAATTTTTGCTGGATCCACCTGTATACCTTGTACAGATATATGATGACCAAGGACTATTCCTTCTTCCATCATTAGAAAACACTTTTCACTATTTAGAGATAAGTTGTAGTCTTCACACCACTACAAAACTTTCTTCAAATTATCCAATGCCTGACCAAATTCAGAACCATAGGTTGTAAAGTCATCCATATAAATCTCCATTATGTCTTGAGAGATATCAGAAAAAATACTGATGACCACCCTTTGAAAAGTGGCTGGAGCATTACACAACCCAAAAGGAAGAACAAAATATGCATAAGTGCCCCATGGACAAGTAAATGTTGTTTTCTCTTGGTCTTCAGGGGCTATTTGAATCTGATTATAGTCACTGAATCCATCCAAAAATGAAAAGTATTTCTTACCAGCAAGAGAATCTAATACCTGATCTACAAAGGGTAGTGGAAAGTGATCCTTTCTTGTGGCTAAGTTCAAGGCTCTATAATCAACACATACTCTCCATTTTCCTCTTTTTTTAGGAACTATCACCAAAGGTGATACCCATTGACTATCAGAAATAGGATAAATAAATCCAGCTTTCAAAAATTTATGCAATTCTTCTTTAACTATCTCTTTCAGGGTAGGATTGACTCTTCTTTGAGGTTGTCTAAGGGGACAACACTCATCCTTTATATAAATGCAATGTGTACAAACTGTTGGGTCAATTCCATTCATATCCTTGTAATCCCATGCAAAGGCTTTTTTATGGAGTTTTAGCAAGTCTACCAAGCTATCCTTCTGAATATCTGCTATATTCTTGTTGATGTTCAAATATTTATTCAATGCAACCTCTATCTTGATAGTAAGATCAATCTATTTTATATCAGAAACATGAGAATATGACAACTCATGCGGCAACAAAGTATGCAAAATATCAGTGGCTGTAGGAAAGTCCAATCCTGCAATATTCAAAACTAGTTCTTGCAATTCTCTGTCTTCTATTAATTCATTTGTTAAAACCTTATAAAGGATTGATTCCTCATCATATAACTGCATGAGTGGTACTCGATTAATCATCATAAGATGACTAATAGAGTCTATCTCTTTAGATTCCTCTCCCAAAATAGGCCAAACAGCCTACTGCTACTCAAGTTGAGGTTGTGCAGGGGAATACAAAGCCAATGTTTTTGTGGAACTACCATCTGAGATAGTCATGTCTCCTGATCTACACCCAATGTATGCATCTGCTATGGCAAGCCATGGTCTTCCCAAAATGATTGGATATCCCCCCAATGTTGCTTTTGGCGATAAAATCATAAAATCTACAGGGTACTCCTAAGAATCTAGTATAACCACTATATCTTCTATTATACCATCAGGTCTTACTACAAAGCCATCAGTAAGTTGAAGAACTGTAGGTGTAGCCCTTAAATTATCTATCTCAAGATGTTTCATTACTTCCCTTGTCATCACATTAATGGCTGCTTCTAAATCAATTAAAACATTCTTTATTTGACTGCCATTAATGACTATAGTCACAACAGGACTACCTGGATCAGAATATTTTGGAATAGCAACTTTTCCCAACATAATATTAGCTAATTGACCCATAACATGAACTATTTGTGGATCCTTTTTCTTTCTGCCAGGTTTCTTTAGGCATGCCTCTCTCAATGCCTTACCATATATTGGAACATCCTTTATTGCTTGCAGCAATGGGATTTTAACACAAATGTGCTTCAGCTGGTCAAGAATATTAAAGCTTTGTTGTTGTTCAGTTGAAACTTCTTTATCAGAAAATCTTTGGGGAAATGGTGGTAATATTTGATTCTAAGATATTACAGCATTAGGATCAGAGGTTGGCTGCTCTTCCGGTACTTCAGTAATAACTGGATGAGAGGGACTAGGTAGGGTTGTTCCAGATCAGAGTTGAATATCTTCCAATGATAAAGAATAGGCTAGATATTGATTTGCATCAGCTGAATAAGCTTGTTGTTGTTGCTGAGATTTAATATTTGGATTAGGCAACAGTTGAGTAGGTAGTTGTGTTGGCTTTGGGGGTGGTGTTGTGGCTATAGGAGGTGGCATTAAAGCAGGAGGTTGTGGTTGCTGATTAAGAGGCTGATATCTAGAGGATTGGGATGACCATGATGGGTTTCCCCTCCATTGAGAGTTAGGTTACCAATTCCCCTAAAACTGGTTCCCTACACCCTGAGGTGGATACTAGTTTCCTTGTGGCTGCTGCCACTGGGGTAGTTGATTAGTAAATTGCTATCCTTGGCCTTGTGATCTATACCAATATGGATAATTACCAAAATTTTGAGAATACTATGGTTGCCATTGGTTATTTGGTGCATAAGAATTACCACTATAACCAGAAAAGGAAAGTGGATCAGGTGGCATACCTTGTCTTAGAAAATTTGGTCTTCTCTGAGCAACATAGAAGACTTGTTCATCCTCCACTTGAATTGGTTTGAAATTAGGTACTTCAATATTTTCTACCATTTCACATCTACAATCTTTCTTTCGCTGCTTACAATGAGGACAGAATTCTGCAAGGAATGCATCAGCTTCCTCATGCTTCTTCTTAGCTACCAATGTATCCAACTGAGTAGCCATATTATTTATAATGTCTTCTTTGAAATATTTTAACAAATGACTAAGTTCCAACCTAGAAACTCCATTTCCAGATGATGACGATGGTGCTCCTGGCTTAAATCTCCTATTCTTCTTAGAAGTGGATCTGGAATATTTCTTACAAATCTATTTTATTTCAACCCAAGTAGCTTGTGTGATGTCACCTCCCCCCATGAGATCTAAGGAATTAGTGCTTTCATCACTGATACCCCTCAAGAATATCAATTTGAGGGAATCTTCATTCAAAGTACTATGCTTGGACTTCTTGACACTAAACAAAAACCTTTCCAGATAATCCTCAAGGCTCTCATCTATAGTTTGTGTCATCCTAAAGATGTCATCCCCATGTCGATCAGTGCCTCTACAATAATATTTATATTTTGCAAGAAACAATCATTTCATCTCATCCCATGTATTGATTGTGCTACTACCCAAACTCATAAACCATCTCAAGGATGACTCTTTCAAAGTGGCTAGAAAAATTTTGAGTCTAAGGGCATCTATAGTATAGTCAAAACTCCTACAGAAAACATCAAACTCAAACAGAAATGTATCAGGGTCCTCTGTGACCAACCCATAGAACTTAGGTAGTGAAGATGCTGAAATATTCTTGAGGTTAGCATTATCATGTTGGTCAAAGATGGGAAACTCAAATGTTGGACCAGGTGGTGGTGGTGGATTATTTCCACTAGGGGGTGGATTCCCTTGCATTGGACTTGTGGGGGTTATTACAATAGGCAACTCTTCTTCTTGTGGAACAAAAAGGAGTTGAAGACTATCTCCTATAAATTTAGACTCAGGGTGATTCAAATTTTGTGGGTCTTGATACAACTCAGAAAAAGGGTTTATATCTGAAGAACTATCTTCTGCTTGGGTAATATGAGTGGGTAAAAATCTACCTCTGGCATCTCTTCTACGATTATACATGCAAGTGCATAAAATCCAAACAATTAACTAAAAACTAAAACAATCATAAAAGGCTCTTAGCTTGACACCATCCCCGGCAACAGCACCAAAAATGTCTACCCCAACATTAATAACAATAATATCTCTAACTGAATTCTCAATCCGACGTTTGGATATTCATATGATAGAGTTTACTATTCTCATGGTTGGTATTCATTTAGTTGTCAATCCAGGAACGTAAAACTTGAAATGGGTCTACAAAATATATGCACTAAGCTCCTTGAATGATTATTCTCAATTACTGGAAGGAATAGGAATAAAAATCAAAAAGACTAAATGAAAGCTTTTCAAAATGCTGTTGAAATGAATTAATGGAAATAACGGAACTAACTCTGTTCTGCCTTGGCTATAGGAACAGTCAAAGGATCTGTTTCGAGTGGCTGCAGGAACATCCCAGTCATGAACTTCTACTGCAACTAAGTAAAATCTAACTACAATAATAATAAACACAGGATCACTCACCAAGTGGGCCCCCTTGGATGAGTGATATGAAACTTTCAATAAAGAACTCTTAATAGATCAAAATAATATGATTCTTATTTACTTCTTCCTGAAAGATGATTATATATCAAAAAGATGGAAATCTAGAATACGTGACAGAAAATGCTCAATCCTTTTCCATTTTGTCTAACCCAGAAAGAAGGGAGAGCTTATTTAAATAGAAAAGACAATCTACAATAGATAACTACAATTACGCCTAGAAGAAAAGGTGGATTACTGCCAGACAAAGGGAATAACAGAGAGCTTGGCTATAGGAACTGTGGATCTGTAACTGAATCATAGTCCTTTGCACACTGAAGAAATGTTTTACAAATTAAACATGTACTGGCGTTAAACTCCCATGATGAAGCACACTGCTCCAATTATGCCTTAGATCATGCTCATTTGAATATCCTTTAATTTGACCTCCAGCTCTCTAGTGTGATTCTCCAGTCCTTAGACGCGGAAGAGAATTCTTCACTGCAACATCAATTATTACCTACACTAAAAAAGAAATAGAATACAAGGACACACATATATGTATTTTACTTTAACTAATACATTCATTAATTCACATATGAAATGATCCTAAATAATCCACATATCACAAAGATAAACCATTTGGCTACAGGAATATATTGGCATGGCTGCAAGAAGAAATTGGCAAGGTTCAAACATGATTTCTTAAGTTCATTTTTTAAAACATGGATTACATATAGTCAATGCATAATATTTTACTATCATAATGCAACCCAAAAGATACCAAAAAGACCTAAAAGTCCTGATAAAAATATGTCAATACACTGACTTATCAGATGGTATGTATGGTAGTAAATATTTGTATTAGTGACAGCAAAGGTTTTTTATAAGGTATCTATCTGAGCTTACATCGGTATTGAGCCTAGCATTGGAGATGTTGTTTTGAGCAATACATTGTATTGGATTTGATAATCCATTTTGTAGTCATTGTGACTCTTCATTGAGTAGTGAGCTCTAGGCTGTTGGCCTCCCTGCATGTGCAGGACCCTTATTGTAAGTAGTATTTATTCATTGGCCAGTGAGTAAATATTGTGGGTCATAAATCCCACCGAGGTTTTTCCCACACCAGGTTTCCTCATTAAAATCTTGTGTTATGGTGTGTTTCTATGCTACCTCTATTATTTTTGTTTACTACATTAATTCTTATTTATTGGTACACTGTTTTGGGTCCCAAATGTATAAATAAGTTTAAATATTTTGCTAACCTGTTAGACACTGATTCACCCCCCCTCTCAATGTCTATGGGACTGTCATTGAATCTAACATTCCACTCCCTAGGAATATGACAAAAGGAGACAAATTCCAATTTATTACAGAGTTGTAAAATCTATTTGACCACAGAAGCTAATTGCCAAGTCACATCATTCAAATTTTGTTTGTTCAACATGTCCATGACAATCTGAGAATCCAACTCACAAATAATCTTCCTCCATCCTAAAGAACAACCTCACTCAATAGCAATCTTAATAGCTAGGGCCTCCATAAGATTGTTAGAGTGCTGCCAAATATAAATAGAGAAGAAAAAAACTTCACAACCATCATCACCTCTACCGATACCTCCAATACTTGCATGTCTAGGATTCCCACGGGAAGAGCCGTCTGTATTAATTTTTGAGATTCCCATAGGAGGGAGAATCCACCTTCCATCTCTACTTATCTA